>NW_011483376.1:1989-2866 GCF_000754665.1 Bison bison bison
TTCCCAACTCTTCAAGAATTTTCCAGTTCGGTTGTGATCCTCACAGTCAAAAGCTTTCTCATAGTCAATGAAACAGGAGTGGATGTTTTTCTAGAATTCCCTCTTTTTTTCTATGATCCAACGAATGTTGGCAATTTGATCTCTGGTTCCTCTGCGTCTTCTAAATTCAGGTTGAACATCCAGAATTTGTGTGTGTGCTAAGTTGCTTCAGTTGTGTCCAACTCTGCAACCCCGTGGACTGTAGCATTCCAGGCTCCTATGTCCATGGGATTTTCTAGGCAAGAATACTGGAGTAGGTTGCCATGCCCGCCTCCAGGGGCCAGAGAGAACTACACTAGCACTATTCCAGAGCCTCTAATGTCTGACTACATCTGACTGCAATGTCTCTACTGGGAAAGGATGCAAGTTCACATTTTAAGTAATTGTTATAACTGACGTGAAGGGAAACTCAAAATGGCAGGATTTCTGAAACTTAACATAAGCCATCAGGTTCTTCCTACTTTGGAAGTGGAAAACATCATTTCTAGGACAGAACAAGTTGCTCTGTGAATTGATATCAAATTTTGATGTGAAAATACCATTCTGCCTCCTTCAGCTCTATTTTACTTTCTTTTTTTTTTGAAAATGATTGCTTTACTCTATTGTTAATTCTGCTTCACTTTCTAGCTCCTGCCCCATCTCTCTTTGTTCTCAGCCAAACTTCTCATTACAGTTGTCTGTACCTGCTTCCTGTGTCCTCATCTCTCATTTTCTCCTTCATCTATTCTACCTGTCTGTCATCCTAACCTCTCTACCAGAATCCCTCCAATGACTTCCATGATTACATCCACTGACATTGTTTCTACCCTCATCTAGATCTAGCATTTCTTCCATAAAT
>NW_011483376.1:3831-5510 GCF_000754665.1 Bison bison bison
CAAGCTGGAAGAGGTCACCATCATTCTCTCATTTGGACTAACCTCCTAACTCATTTCTCTGCTTATCCCTGACTTTCCACCATCTATTCACCATGTTGTAGCCATAGCGATTTTTAAAAAAAGAATGCCATCGTTCCTTTCATAAGGTATATTACAGAGTAAATGAGATTAATGAAAATGAAAATTTGTCTTACATATATGAAATACCTTATTCAGCTTTATTATTGCCATGTCATTTGTAGTAGCTGTATTGTAAGCAGTGTTTCCAAATGTGTATATTAATAAAGGATCAGCTAAGGAAATCATGGTACAGCCACCCAGTGGAATATGATGCAGCCATTAGAAAAATGAATCAACTTTGTAAGAATGTGGGATGGATTCTAAGATATATTGTAAAGTATAAAAGGTAAAGCCCCCCCAATACTATACTATATGTGTATAGTATGCCACCACTTGTGTTTAATAAGTATAAACATTTGTAAGTTTAAATGTCTCTAGAAGAAATTGATCTTACTTGTTGACTCTAGAGAAGGAATCTGAGTGGTTCAAGGACAGCAAAGCTTTCCATTTCATACTCCTGAATCTTTGCTTTGTCTATTCCAAAATATTTTTAAGTTTAGAGTTAAAAAAAAAAATAAGAGCTATACAAAAATACCATCCATAAAGTTTCAGAAACTATAGAGTTAGGGGTACTAATTGAGGCATAGATACAGGTAAGACTGAAAACCAAAAGATATGTGAAGCTCTACAGACACCTTGATCCCCTTCATACTCCGTGCAGCCAGGACCCCTGGAAGACAGGAGTTGTACTCCCTGGCGATGTTGAACCAGAAGGACTTCCTATTGCTGTGATTCTTAACCTTGACTGCACATTGGAATCATCTTGGGAGTTTAAAACAATCCCAATACCCAGGCTGACCTCAAAACCAATTAAATCAGTGTATCTGAAGATGCTTCCCTATGAATTACTATTTTTAAAGCTACCCAGATGATTACAGTAGGCAGCTATGGTTGAAAACCACTGTTGGGGTACCAGGCAGATGCACTGAAAACAAAGGAAAAATGACCCATAGCATCTCCGCCTGGTGAGCATAGAGAGACCACCGCTCAATAAACTCTACCCACACGTGCGGGGCTATTGGCCAACACTGTAGTGCCAGTGTCACGTGTATATAAGCATCAGCCAAGAATTACTGAACTGTGGTATACAGTAGGTTTTCATTAGTTACCTATTTTATATGTGTGTATGTTAGTTACTCAGTTGTGTCCAACTCTTTGCAACCCCATGGTCTGTAGCCTGCCAGGCTCCTCTGCCCATGGAATTTTCCAGGCAAGAACACTGGAGTGGGTTGCCGTTTCCTACTCCAGGGGATCTTCCCAATCCAGGGATCAAACCTGGGTATCCTGCATTGCAGGCAGATTCTTTAAGGTCTGAGCTACCAGGGAAGCGTATTTTATATGTAGTAGTATATATATGAATATTACTCAGTCATAAAAAGGAACGAAATAGTGCCATTTGCAGAGATTTGGAGTGTTCAAGGAGTGTTTGATATAATTAATATTTATAGCTCTCATGATTGAAGCTTGGATTTTACAGTCACGTATTTTCCTCTAAGAGATATTTCTCAGGCCTGCATTTCACCTCAGAGATTGGTTTACAATTTAGACATTGCTTAGCA
>NW_011483376.1:5766-7263 GCF_000754665.1 Bison bison bison
TTTTCTCCTCCATACCATCCTCCCTCTTACATGAGAATGTTTCTCAAGGCTTATGATCCTCACCCCTGCTGTAAATATTGACTATTGCATAATAGTCTTTTCTCTGATTTGAAGTCTTCTGTCAGAAGTGGAAATCTAACAGTTTACCTAAATAATCTGAAAAGCAATGGCTGATATAAATTTTCAAACATGCATTTATGTGTCAAGTCCTCTTTACTGGCTCACAGTACAAAGATTTCTTGAAGACACTTGAAGGATTTCCATGTGGAACTTCCCCCAAACTATCACCTTTACAAAGTCTATTTTAAAGGGAAAAAAAATCAGTAGCCTTTATTATCATCTAAAGAAAACTGACACTAATAAAATTCATGTGCTAAAATTTTATATATTTTTATCAGCTTTTTTCAAACTTTGCTGTATGTTGGAATCACCAGGCAGCCTTTGAGAAAAAAAATGCACCTACCTTCAGGCATTCTGATTTAATTATTAAGACAGGCAACTTGGACATCCCCATCTATAAAATGTCCCAAGTGGTTTTAATGAACATCAGATTTGGGGAAACATTGCTATTTAGTCTACATGTGGAAAATGAAAATTAAAGATGTTTCAAAATAGCATATTTTTGGTTCTCTTCAATTTTAAATATAATTAATTGATTGACATCTGATAATTTCTATTGATTTTGCCCTCTGTTTTCAGATAATTACATACAGTCAGACACATAAAATGTCATGTCATACACAACTATGCATGATTATACATTAACATATAATTCAGTATGAGTGTGGCTGTATTATTCTCTTTTATATAATGTTATGTGTAAAGAATCTGATGATTAATGATAAGATTTGAGGGCTAAAAAAGTACCCTTTGCCTTGTGTAATTTTAGCTGATCATTTTAGCTAATCACAAGAACCATTTCAAAAATTACTTGGTGACAGTAGTGCATTAATGAAATCTATAACACTAGCTAGAAAACAGCACTTGTACACTTACATGGAAAAAGGAAATGACAAAGTATTTAAGTAAACAAATTGCACTGAAAGGCATATATTTCTTATTCACATTACTATACCATTCACATTACTATACCATTTCCTAGTGTCTGTCACCATGTTCATTAGCTTTAAGTTAAGATATTTGTTAAATCACAATCTTTAATGCTATCCATACTGCTAAGGATAATAAAAATAATAGAAAAGTAAAATCTTACTTGACAATTGACTCTTAGTATCTAAATACTTTTGTTTCATCAATCATATCAAAGCAAAAAGGAACACAACAGCTTTACTTCTATGAAAAATGTTAAGCGTAATACCATGAATAATTCTACATATATAACATGTTATACTCACATGGACACGAATCTGAGCAAACTCTGGGAGACAATGAAGGACAGGGTTGGGCTTCCCTGGTGGCTCAGATGGTAGAGAATCCACCTGTAATGTGGAAGACCTGGGTTCAGTCCCTGGAGAAGGAAATGGCAACCCACTCCAG
>NW_011483376.1:8190-11767 GCF_000754665.1 Bison bison bison
TAGGAGATACCCAATGAAGTCATCAGTTATTTGCAAACGTACGTACTGCTTATTGCTCAGGTAGGATGACAGTATAATCCAATAGAAGCAAAGGTTTAGAAAGTGAGAGGGCAATGGAGAATTAATGTGAATTGGGAGAGCTAAGGAAGGTGAATTGAAAGGAGCCAGATTAAAGAAAGAACTGAGAGTGTGACAAGAAACCCATTAAACCGCTTATCTGTGCACTCTATTCCCAGTTGTATACTACTGTCCTCACGTAACATTGAAACCATCATGGAGTTCACCGGTGTGACTGGGAATTGAATGTAGATGAAAAACAGTAGTTAATTTTTGCACATTATTTACATGGGTTATTTGGTTATTTACTATTGAATTGTAGGACTTTCTTACATATTTTGGACGTAAACTGTTTTTCAGATATATGGTCTGCAAATATTTTCTCCCATTCTCCATGTTGCCTTTTCATTTTGATGATTGTTACCATTGCTGTGTGGAAGCTGTTTAGTTTGTCTGTTTTTCCTTTTATTGCCTGGGCCTTTGGTGTTAAAGCCAAGAAATCATTTCCAGGACTAATATCAAAAAATGTCCCCCTGTTTTCTTATTGGAGTTTTATATGGTTTCAGGTCTTATGTTGAAGTCTTTCATCCATTTTAAGGGTTTTCTGTATATCGTATCGTGTCATCTACAAATAGTGACAGTTTTACTTATTCTTTTACAGTTTGAATACCTTTTTTCCCTTACCTTATTGCCATGGCTAGGACTGTCAGTACTATGTTGAATAAAAGTGGCAATAGTATTTTTCGATTATAGTTTGTTTTCTGTGAGTCTCTTTCTGTTTTGTAAGTAAGCTTATTTGTATCACTTCTTTTTAGATTCCACATATAAGGGATGTCATATGATACTTCTCTTTCTCTGTCTGGCTTACTTCACTCAGTATGACACTCTCTAGGCCCATCTATGTTGCTACAAATGGCCTGATTTCATTCTTTTTAATGGCTGGGTAATATTCCATTGTATGTATGTACCACATATTCTTATCCATTCCTCTGTTGATGGACATTTAGGTTGCTTCCGTGTCTTGACTATTGTAAACAGTGCTGTAATGAACATTGAGGTGCATGTATCTTTGGGGGTCTAGTTTTTCCTCTGGATATATGCCTAGGAGTGGGATTGCAGGGTCATATGGTAGCTCTATTTTTAATTTTTTAATGAACCTGCATACTGTTCTCCATAGTGGCTGTACCAATTTACATTCCCACCAACAGTGCAATAAGATTCGAAGAGTCTTTTATTTATTCCATTTTGCCACTCTGTGTTTTTTGATTGGAATATTTAGTCTATTTACATTTAAAGTAATTGTTGTTAAAGTAATTTAAAAAATAAAGTTTTTTGATTGGAATATTTAGTCTATTTACATCTAAAGTAAGTGTTGTTAAAGTAATTAAAGTAATTTCTCCCTCTCCTATGCATCTCAGTGTTGTCCTTTTACCCTTTGTTGTGGAGAATTTGTTCTCCAAATTTCAGGTATTTTTCTAAGGGAGCTATTGTATATGTAGTTGTAGGTTTGTTGTGTTGATGAGAGGAGATGAATTTTGAATCTTCCTATGTCACCATCTTGTACCTTCTCCAAAAACCCCATATTGTTTAGCTGCCATTCCCCTATTCCCTTGTCCCTCACCAACCTAGCCCTGAGAAACCACTAATCTACTGTTTCTGTCTCTCTAGCTTTCCCTACTGCTGGTCTTTCATGTGAATGAAATCATATAGGATGTGGTAACTTTGTAACTTACTGCTTTCATTGAGCATAATATTTTCAAAGCTCATCCATGTTGTAGCATGTATCAGTATTTCATTCCATTTTATATAAACAATATTATGAACAATATTTCATTGTAGGAATAGACTGTATTTTGTTTATCCATTCACCTATTGATAGACAATTGGGTTTCCACTTTTGGCCTTAATGAGTAATATTGCTGTGTTCATTCATGTACAAGTTTTGTGTGGAGGACATATGTTTTCATTTCCATTGGGTATATAAATGTAAGAGTTGAATTACTGGGTCACGTGGTAACTCTGTGTTTGATCATTTAATGAACTGCCAGAATGTTTTCTAAAGTGGCAGAAAAGCTTTACACAAATCACTGCAATCTTTGCCATTGATGAAGCCAAGAAAAAGTTCGAACCAGCTGCATAAACTGCTCTTTTCTAGCAATGTGTGTGTGTGCTCAGTCGTGTCTGACTTTGTGACCCCATGGGCTGTAACTTGCCAGGCTTCTCTGTCCATGGGGATTCATTCTCCAGACAAGAATACTGGAGTGGGTTGTCATTTCCTTTTCCACGTATCTTCCTGAAGACTCAGGGATCGAACCTGTGTCTCTTGCATCTCCTGCGTTGGCAGGTGGATTCTTTACCACTAGAGCAACCTGAGAAGCCCTTTTTCTACCAGGAAAGGAAAATATTGGATGGAAAAGCTTACTGTGCTCACAGCCAGAAGACTTGGGTTATGTCTTGGCCCTGCCTTTCATTATCTATGGGACCTTGTGTCATTCATCTTCAGTGGGTACAGTTCCCCTGTCACTGTCTAGAAACTAAGGGAATTGAATTACCTGTTACCTAACCCTCAACTCCAACCCAGAGAATTTAAAGTGATGTAACATTCTTTGTTTAATCCTACAAACTATTTCACTCACATTCAATATTTTGACTGACAAAGAAGCAGGATATGATTTTTATCTCCAGATTATATCTAATTTCTATAGAAAGCCAAAGATCATCTCTTGTTGCTTATTTCATTTTTCCCTTAGGTAGACCATATGCTGCTACTTCAACATAGAAAATTACCGTAAACTAGAAGCATTTCACATATCTTTTTGGACACATGCCTTTTGAAAGAATATCTTCAAATTGGGTTATAAAGATGCCCATTTTGAATATGTTGCACTCAGCAGGTTATAAAGATGCCCATTTTGAATATGTTGCACTCAGCAGGAAAGCAGTTCAGTAGCTCCCTCCTACTCAGTGGCTGGGTCACAGATGACCAGCATTGACATCATGTGATAGTGTGTTATAAATGAGAATTCACAGGCCCCGTGAGTCAGAATCTCTGGAGGTGGAGCCCAGCAATCTGAGCTGTAACAAGATCTCTGAGTGAAACCTATTCACACTAAACTCTTAAAATCTGCTTCAGACTATGCATTGCAATCTTCCATCCTAGATCATGGTGTACAGAACTTGTTGTTTCTAGATTTAATTTCTCATCAATTTTGAAACAGAAGATCTAGGCTTCACCTTATTGTCTTTCATGAAGAAGTTGGAGCTGAAGACTTCCCTGGTGGTCCAGTGGTTAGGAATTCACCTGCCAATGCAGGGGACAGGGGTTCGATCCCCAGTCCAGGAAGATCCCACATGCCGAGGGACAACTAAGGTTATACACCATAGCAAGAGAACCCACCACAGTGAAGAGCCCAGGCATTGCAACGAGAGAAAGCCCACATGCAGCAACAAGGACCCAGTGCAACCATAAATAAAGAAATGCTGCTGCTGCTGTTAAGTCACTCAGTTGTATCCAAATCTT
>NW_011483376.1:13845-14516 GCF_000754665.1 Bison bison bison
GTTGAGCTGAGAACTGAAGGATCTAATAGGTGTCAGCTAAGCCAGTGTTCTTCAAGGTAGTATTTATTTTCACCTCATTCTCTTGTAACATCTGAATTTGTGACTGCATTATATTATATATTACATATTAGCACAACTGTATATGTAATTTATAATAAATGTACATATATTTGGAAGGATTTTCTTAAGCCCTCTCTTGTAATTTGTGAGTCCCAGGGCATTGGGCATGATAAGATTTAACAGAAACGTGTAAGCAGGTGGGAACAAAGGACAAAATACCTTAACATTATTTTCAAATATCTCCCTATTGGGAAAACTAAATAGCTTGTACTCTAAGTAGCAAATAATGTCCTCACCAAAGGGTCTTTTTCTTTTTTATCTTTTGGCTGCACCATGTGACATGTTGGATCTTAGCTCCCTGACCAGGAATCAAACTTGCACCCACTGCATTGGCAGTGTGGAGTGTTAACCACTGGACTGCCAGAGAAATCCCAAAGGATCTTTAATACCCTCTTCTGTCTCTATAACATGCACATGAATGCTAAACTTGCAGGGAAAACTTACCCCTGAGTGCTCAACATAGAAACAAAATTGCAGCCCTATATTATATTTTACTGCATAATAAAGTATGTAAAAAATTGGTGGCTTACACAACATTTATCATATCATAG
>NW_011483377.1:0-530 GCF_000754665.1 Bison bison bison
TCAGTGCAATTCCTATCAAGCTACCAATGGTATTTTTCACAGAGATAGAACAAGTAATTTCACAATTTGTATGGAAATACAAAAAACCTGGAATCACCAAAGCAATCTTGAGAAAGAAGAATGGAACCAGAGGAATCAACCTTCATGACTTCAGGCTCTACTACAAAACCAGAGTCATCAAGACAGTATGGTACTGGCACAAAGACAGAAATATAGATCAATGGAACAAAATAGAAAGCCCAGAGATAAATCCATGCACCTCAGAACACCTTATCTTTGACAATGGAGGCAAGAATATACAATGGAGAAAAGACAATCTCTTTAACAAGTGGTGCAGGGAAAACTGGTCAACCACTTGTAAAAGTATGAAACTAGAATATTTTCTAACACCATACACAAAAATAAACTGGGAATGGATTGAAGATCTAAATGTAAGACCAGAAACTATGAAACTCCTAGAGGAAAACATAGGCAAAACACTCTCTGACATAAATCACAGCAGGATCCTCTATGACCCACCTCCCAGAATA
>NW_011483377.1:4824-5373 GCF_000754665.1 Bison bison bison
TCATTGACCTGGTATATATGTCTCCTAAGTCTAAGCTCAGGTTCCTTTGTTCTTTAATTGCTTTTGAAAACTCATTCTGATTCCTCAGATGAATAGGGATCAATGCACATAGCAAACAAGCCTCACATATCACCCTTTATTACTCTAATATCAACATTTATTATTCACATTTTAGGATTATATTTTTATGATGGGTTTATGCATAGGTATTTTCTGTCCTTGCTATGACCAGTTGACATTTCTGAAATAACAATCAGTAAGAAAGAATTATCTCCATTCTGTGGGTCTGAGTGGCACTAAGTAGGACATATTATCTTGCTTGCTGACAGCTGTGTGTGAACAATAAGCCTATTTGAAAAGACAGCTGTTCTGAGTTCTGTGTGCAGATTTTGTCCATGGACATGGCATATCTAATTGACCCATTTGGGGATTGATGGTGTTACATTGATCTTATTAGTATCAGACAAAGAAACTGAGCTGGCTGGACACAGATTGAAAGCAATTTAAAGTTTCTCTTAGCTGTTTATCTTCGATGTGAGACATGTAGCT
>NW_011483378.1:0-323 GCF_000754665.1 Bison bison bison
TAGAAGCAAGGTCTGATGCTGTAAAGAGCAATATTGCATAGGAACCTGGAATGTTAGGTCCATGAATCATGGCAAATTGGAAGTGGTCAAACAGAAGATAGCAGGAGTGAACATCAACATGTTAGGAATCAGTGAACCAAAATGGACTGGAATGGGTGAGTTTACCTTAGATGACCATTACATCTGCTACTATGGGCAAGAATCCCTTAGAAGAAATGAGTAGCCATTATACTTAACAAAAGAGTCCAGAATACAGTACTTGGATGCAATCTCAAAAACGAGAGAATGATCTCTGTTTATTTCCAAGGCAAACCACTCAGTAC
>NW_011483378.1:3311-5423 GCF_000754665.1 Bison bison bison
AGCCATCTCATCCTCTGTCGTCCCCTTCTCTTCCTGCCCCCAATCCCTCCCAGCATCAGGGTCTTTTCCAATGAGTCAACTCTTCACATGAGGTGGCCAAAGTACTGGAGTTTCAGCTTTAGCACCACTCCTTCCAAAGAAAACCCAGGGCTGATCTCCTTTAGAATGGACTGGTTGGATCTCCTTGCAGTCCAAGTGACTCTCAAGAGTCTTCTCCAACACAATAGTTCAAAAGCATCAGTTCTTTGGTGCTCAGCTTTCTTCACAGTCCAACTCTCACCCGTACATGACGACTGGAAAAACCATAGCCATTATCAAAAACTCTACAAAGAATAAATGCTGGAGAGGGTGTGGATAAAAGAGAATGCTCTTACACTGTTTCTGGGAATATAAACTGATACAGTCATTATGCATGACAGTATAAAATTCCTTAAAAAACTAGGAATAAAACCCCCATATGACCCAACAATCCCATTACTAGGCATATACAGAGCACACCAAAATTGAAAAAGACACAGGTACCTCAATGTTCACTGCAGCTATACTACTGTAATAGCTAGAACATGGAAGCTACTTAGAAGTCCATCACCAGATGAATGAATAAAGCAGCATATATAGAAGTGGAATATTATTCAGCCATGAAAAGGAATCCATGAATCAGTCGCAATGAGGTGAATGAACCCAGAGCCTATTACAGAGTGAAGTCAGTCAGAAAGAGAAAAATATTTTATATTAATGTGTATATGTGGAATCTAGAAAGATGGTACTGATTAAATTATTTGCCAGGCACCAATGGAGACATAAGACACAGACAACAGACTTAGAGACACCAGATTCGGGGATGGAAGGAGTGGGATGTATGAAGAGCATAAAAGAGAAACTTTTATTAACATATGTAATATAGATAGCCAATGGAAATTTGTTGCTTGACTCAGGGAACTCAAACCCGTTGTACTCTGCAACAGCCTAATAAGCTGGGATGGGGAGGGAGGTAGGAGGGAGGTAAAAGAGGGACAGGACATATGGATACCTATGGCTGACTCCTGCTGGTGTTTGACAGAAACCAACAGAATACTATAAAGTAATTATTCTTCAATTAAAAATTAATTAATTAAAAAAAACTGCAATGAGGTATTACCCCACGAACAAATATATTTCTCGTTAGCAAAAGTGTGTTGATTTTTAATCGTTCCTATTTTTATTAATAAAGATATGTTGGAACCAAGTTATAAAGATTTAAAATTCACAGTATTACATAGCAATTAAGCTTGCACCAACCTAATAAAACTGAGCACTTGAACAAATGCTTGTACAGTCATTTCATAGCAGCACTACTCAAAGCAGCCAAAAGATACAAATATTCCAAATATCCATCAAAGGATAAATATGATATAAATAAAATGTGATATATTTACATTATTCAGATAGAAATGAATGAAATTCTGATACATGTTGGAACATGTATGAATTTTAAACACATTACACTAAGTAAACCAAATGAGGCAGAAAGGGATAAATACTGAATGACTCCACTTACATGGGATACCAAACTAAAATCAGAGCTGCGAAGTACAATGACAGTAACTAATGATGGTGAGTAGGATAATTTACTGTTTCATAAGTATAGTGTTTGGTTTAGGATGATGAAAATTTTGGAAAACCACAATGGTCAGTAGTTGTACAGCCTCTGTACTGAATGTTTTAAAATGGTTTAAATGATAAATTTAACGTTATGGATATTTCATCACAATTAAAATTCTTGTGACAGGAGAAGGGGGTAATTACCCAGCAAGTGTCAGTAACTATGTAGAGAATCTGAAGCCCTTATGATCTGCTGATGAGATTAAAAAACAATGATGGATCTATGGAGATGACAATTCCCTAAAAAATTAAATAGAAATTAGGAATACTTTTAAATGGTAATTTTATGTTATGTTTATGTAACCAACACAGGAAACAAACAAGAGGCCTGGGTCAGATTTTCATATGAACTGTGTAGAGTGAAGAAGCAACATAGTTGATCTGCTGTAAATTTTTATGACAATATCAGCTTGATTGATTACTATAATTTTGTAATTTAGTTTCAAATCACAGAGCAAGACAACTCCAGCT
>NW_011483378.1:6964-8388 GCF_000754665.1 Bison bison bison
TGGGTGAACTCTCAGAGTTGGTGATGGACAGGGAAGCCTTGCATGCTGTGGTTCATGAGGTCGCAAAGAGTCGGACACGACTGAGCAACTGAACTGAACTGAACAAAAATTCAGGTGGTACGTTATATTTCTGTTTTAAAAAATGATATTGTTGGGCGGTCCCAAGATGGCGGAGGAATAGGACAAGGAGACCACTTTCTCCCCCCACAAATTCATCAAAAGTTCATTTGAATGTTGAACAACTTGCACAAAACAACTTCTGAATGCTGGTGGAGGACACCAGGCACCCAGAAAAGCACCCCATACTCCTAGAAAGGATGTAGGACAAAATATAAAAGACAAAAAAGTAGAGACAAAAGATTTAGGGACCAAGACCCATTCTGGTGAGGAAGTTGTGAAAGAGAAGTTTCCACACATGAGGAACCCTCTCACGCGAGTCTGTGGGGAGTTTTGTAATCTCAGAGGGCACATAACTGGGAGAAAAAAAAAACACAGAATATGCACCAAACCACAACTGCCCACAGAGAAGTAGCCCAGGTGCTTGCATCTGCCCCCATTAGATGGGAGCTGGGCAGGGAGGCAGGGACTGCCTCTTATGTCCCTAGGGTAAATACCAGAACTGAAAGCCCTAAGGACAATCTGAGGGAGCTAATGTAAGAGAGTAACCCAAATATTTGAATTGTGAGAAGGACAAAAAAAAAAAACAAAACACCTTTCCTTTGAAAGGCTCCTACACAGCACAGTGACCCATGGTGCACTCAAAGAAAAAAAGCACTGAGTGAATATCAAAGGACAGCAAGCCGGCTGCCATACAGATCCCTCCCTGACTGGAGGCAGAGAGGCAGGCATACAACAGACAGAGTCAGAAGGCAAGGGGCTAATGCAATCTCAGCCCCAGAGGTGGCATCTTTCAACAAACTGTGAGCAGGCATCCAGTTGCTAACCACATCTTCCTGGGATCTTGGATGGTTTGACATCTGCCAGGAGTGTTTCAGCCTGAGATCACCTCCCCAGAAGAGATTCAGGCATCTGAGTCCGTGCTCTCACAGCATACCTGGAAATATTAGCAGTGGGGACCAGGGATGTGATTAAGATGCACGGCCCATCTGGAACAGAGCATTCACCAAGCAACCAGTTGCCTGAGCTGCTCAGACCTGGGAAGGCCACAAAACGCATAAATTCATCCAGGTGTGAGCCCCTACGCAGTATCCGAGAACATGAGTGGCTTAGACATGGGAAGAGCATAGGTCCCCGAGGACAATCTGAGGGAGCTAGTGTGGGATAGCAATACAAACACTGGAATTGGAGAGAGCCAGAAAATGACCTTTTCCCCAAAAGGCTCTAACACAGTACAGTGACCCCTGGTGTGCTCACAGGAAAAAGGGCCCTAAGGCACACAGGGTCCAGTTGGGACAGTGCCCGCA
>NW_011483378.1:8488-9238 GCF_000754665.1 Bison bison bison
GGGAACCACTCTGGAAGTGACCAGGGTAACAAATTAAAACCTTGGAAATAATACTGACTGTGCATTGGAGGGGGACCTATAGACCTTGAAAACAAGCACAGGCTGGAACAAGAAACCATGTGGACTGAACTGACCCCACAATGCCCACAACACTCCAGATAAATTCCTAGATATATTTTTACTATTATCAGTTTTTAATATTTTCTTTTAAAATTTAAGTTATTACTTCTTTAATTTTCATTTTTGAATCTAAAATAACCTTACCAAAAAACAGATCCTATTTTTAAAGCTAGTTTCCTATATACATTTATTTAACTTTTGTGATTGATTTTGTCTTTTTTGGATTTTTGACAGTCTAAACTCTAGGCTAGATTTTTAATCTTTGCTTTTTCCTATTTGTTTTATCTTTAAGAATTTAATCTTGGGGGCAGTCCTAAGATGGCAGAGGAATAGGACAGGGAGACCACTTTCTCCCCTACAAATTCATCAAAAGAACATTTGAACACCGAGCAAATTCCACAAAACAACTTCTAAATGCTGGTAGAGGACATCAGGCACCCAGAAAGATAAAAACAGATAAAACGAGAGACAAAAGACATAGGGACAGATATCCATCCAGGGAAGGGAGTCTTAAAAGCGGAGAACTTCCTAAACAGCAGGAAACACTCTCACCTGCAGGTCTGTGGGGAATGCTGGAATCTCAGAGGGCAATATAACCGGGAACAAAAATAAATAAATAATTAAAACCCA
>NW_011483378.1:9338-10690 GCF_000754665.1 Bison bison bison
GAAGTGAGATAACAACCCAAACTGTGGGATAGCCAGAAAGAGAGAGAGAGAAAAAAAAAAGAGAGACAGAGAGACCTATCCCGAGAAAAGGCACTGCCAGGCCTGCTCACAGAACAAAGGACTGAGTGAATACCAGAGGACAGCTAGCAGTCTTCGGACAGGCCCATCCCCTGCTGGAGACAAGCAGGTAAGAGGAGCCAGAGCTGGAAAGGGTCAACTGAGGCCCCAGAGAGGCATCCTCTACAAAACTACAAGCAGGCTCCACTGATAACCAGGACTTGGGATTCTGGACGGTCAACATCCACCGGGAGGGTCGCAGCCAGAGATCAGCTCCCCGGAAGAGACACATGGCACTCCTGAGAAGGTGCACCCATTGTACACCCAGAAGACCGAGCAGCTGGGATGGGGGAGGCGATAAGACGCAATGCCCACCTGTGAGTGACTTCACTCATCAAGCACCTGGTCACCTGAGCTGCTCAGACCTGGGAAGGGCATAAAAAGCAGGCCCAACTAAGTCTGCGCCTTTGTGGAGTACTTGAGAACCTGAACCTGAGCGGCTCAGACCTGGAATGTGCAAACAACCCAGGGCCTGCATCAGACAGTTCCCAGCGAGGCAACCTAGAGCTTAAGATGTGTTGACCATGAAAGCACACACACAGTGAGTGGGGGCAAACCTACTGCAGCTGAAACACTGCAAGCAGTCCGCACACATGCCAGTGATAATGTGTGCAGTGTTCCTCCCTCCCCACAGCACGACTCAACAAGTGAGCCTAAGTAAGTGACCACCTTCATCCTCTTGTGTGAGGGCAGAAATTAAACACTGAAGAGACCAGCTAACAGAAGAAGCCAAAATAAACAGAGGGAACTGCTTTGGAAGTGAAAGGTGTAACAGATTAAAACCCTGTAGTTAGCACTGACTACACTGGAAGGGGCCTACAGATCTTAAGAAGTGTAAGCCAGATCAAGGAACTATCTGTAACTGAACTGACCCTATACTGCCCACAACAGCTCCAGAGAAATTCCTAGATATACTTTTACTATTATCATTTTGGAATTTTTTAACTTTTTTTTCAATTTTGTTAAAATTTATAAGTCCTCTGCTAAGTCGCTTCAGTCGTGTCCGACTCTATGCGACCCCATAGATAGCAGCCCACCAGGCTTCCCTGTCCCTGGGATTCTCCAGGCAAGAACACTGGAGTGGGTTGCCATTTCCTTTTCCAATGCACGTAAGTGAAAAGTGAAAGTGAAGTCGCTCAGTCGTGTCCGACTCTTCGAGATCCCATGGACTGCAGCCCACCAGGCTCCTCCATCCATGGGGTTTTCCAGGCAAGACTACTGGAGTGGGGTGCCAC
>NW_011483378.1:12549-14234 GCF_000754665.1 Bison bison bison
AAAAAAGAAAACAAGATAGGGAATCTACCTGATGTAGAATTCCAAATAATGATAGTGAAAATGATCCAAAATCTTGAAAACAAATTGGAGTTACAGATAAACAGCCTGGAGACAAGGATTGAGAAGATGCAAGAAATGTTTAACAAGGACCTAAAGGAAATTAAAAAGAGTCAACATATAATGAATAATGCAACAACCGAGATCAAAATCACTTTGGAGGGAACCAACAGTAGCATAACTGAGGAAGGAGATAGGATGAGGTGGAAGAGAGGTGGAAATAAATGAATCAGAGAGGAAAAAAGGAGAAAGAAGTAAAAGAAACAAGTACAACCTCAGAGACCTCTGGGACAATCTTAAAAGCCCCAACATACATCATGGGTGTCTCAGAAGAAGACCAAAAGAAAGGGCATGAGAAAAAACTTGAGGTGGTAATAGTCAAAAATTTGACTATCTTGGATTCCAAGAAACCCAGAAGTCCAAAACAGGATAAACCCAAGGCAAAGCACCCCAAGATATAACATTAAATAAACTAAGAAAGATCAAACACAAAGAACATATATTAAGAACAGCAAGATAAAAAGCAACAAATAACACACAACTTTTTATGGGGAGCCCCATAAGGATAACAGCTGATCTTTCAATACAAACTCTTCAGGCCAGAAGGAAATGGCAGGACATACTTCAAGTGATAAAAGAGAAAAACCTACAACCCAGCTTACTATACCCACAGGATCTCACTCAAATACAAAGGAGAAATCAAAAGCTTTACAGACAAGAAAAAGCAGAGCAAATTCAGCACCACAAAACCAGATCATCAACAAATGTCTAATTTTACTCTCTAGATAGGAAACACAGAAAAGGTTTATAAAATCGAACCCAAAACAAGAAAGTAAATGGTAGTGGGTTCATACTTATCAATAATTATCTCAAAAGTAAATGACTTATATGCCCCAAGCAAAACACACAGAGAAGGCAATGGCATCCCACTCCAGTACTCTTGCCTGGAAAATCCCATGGATGGAGGAGCTTAGTAGGCTGCAGTCCATGGGGTCGCTAAGAGTCGGACATGACTGAGTGACTTCACTTTCACGTTTCACTTTCATACACTGGAGAAGTAAATGGCAACCCACTCCAGTGTTCTTGTCAGGAGACTCCCAGGGACGGGGGAGCCTGGTGGGCTGCCGTCTATGGGGTCGCACAGAGTCGGACATGACTGAAGTGACTTATCAGCAGAACACAAAGACTGGTCAAATGGATACAAAAACAAGATCGCTATATATGCAGACTTCAAGAGACTCACCTCAAACCAAGGGACGCATAGAGGCTAAAGTGAGGGACAGGAAAAAATATTCCATGCAAATGAAGACCAAAAGAAAGCATGGGTAGCAATACTTATACTGGATCAAACAGACTTGAAATAAAGACCATGAAAGGAGACAAAGACACAACATAATGATCAAAGGATCAATCCAAGATGAAGATAAAAGTTATACATGCATGCAACATAGAAGCACCTCAATAAGTAAGGCATATACTAACAAGTATGCAAGGGAAAATTAACAGAAATATAATAGTGGGAGAATATAATACCCCATTCACACCTATGGAAATATCAATCAGAAACATAGCAAGGAAATACAAGTTTTAAATGAGACAATGAACCAGTTAAACTTAATTTATATCTA
>NW_011483378.1:17522-19008 GCF_000754665.1 Bison bison bison
ACCACAGTTCAAAAGCATCAATTCTTCGGCACTCAGCTTTCTTCACAGTCCAACTCTCGCATCCATACATGACCACTGGAAAAACCATAGCCTTGACTAGACAGACCTTTGTTGGCAAAGTAATGTCTCTTCTTTTCAATATGCTATCTAGGTGGGTCATAACTTTTCTTTCAAGGAGTAAGTGTCTTTTAATTTCAGGGCTGCAGTCACCATCTGCAGTGATTTTGGAGCCCAAAAAAGATAAAATCTGACACTGTTTCCCCATCTATTTCTGATGACAACTAAGATGCCACAAAAAAGAAAACTACAGGCTAATATCAATGATGGACATAGATGCAAAAATACTCAACAAAATTCTAGCAAACAGAATCCAACAGCATATTATAAAAATCAAACATCATGATCAAGTGGGTTTTATTCCAGGGATGCAAGGATTCTTCAATATTCACAATCAATATGATACACCGTATTAAAAAATTGAAAAGTAAAAACCATATGATTATCTCAATAGATGCAGATTAGGCCTTTGATGATAAACTCTCCAGAAAGCAGGCAAAGAAGGAACATGACTCAACATAATAAAAGCTATCTAAGATAAACCCACTGCAAACACTGTCCTCAATGGCGAAAAACAGAAAGCATCTCCACTATAATCAGGAAGAAGACACGGGTACCCAGTCTCACCTCTACTATTGAACATAATTTTATAAGTTGTAGCCACAGCAATCAGAATAGAAAAAGAAATAAAAGGAATCCAGATGGGAAAAGAAGTAAAAACTCTCAATTTGCAGATAACATGACCCTCTACATAGCAAACCCTAAAGACATTACCAGAAAATTACTAGAGCTAATCAATGAACATAGTAAAGTTGCAGAATATAAAATCAATACACTGGAGGGACAGTCCTAAGATGGTAAAGGAACAGGATAGTGAGACCATCTTCTCCCCCACAAATTCATCAAAAGATCATTTGAATGCTGAGCAACATCCACAAAACAACTTCTGAACACTAGTGGTGGACACCAGGCACCTAGAAAGGCAGACCATTGTCTTTGAAAGGATGTAGGACAAAAGGCAGACCATTGTCTTTGAAAGGATGTAGGAGAAAACAGACCAAAATCGAGACAAAAGAGTTAGGGATGGACACCCATCCTGGGGAGAGAGTCATAAAGGAGAACTTTCCAAACAGTAGGAAACCCTCTCACCAGTGGATCTGTGGGGGTTTTGGAATCTCAGAATGGAACACAACTTGGAGAAAAAGTTTAAAAAAGGCCCACAGAACACGTGCCTAACCCAGTGGAGCAACACCCAGTGGAGAAGTTTCCCAGATGCTGGAGTCAGCCACCAAGGAGTGGGGGGCTAAACAGGGAGGTGCTGGTTGCATGCTTAGGGTAAGGGCCGGGCCTGAATGTCCTGAGGACAACTGGAGGGAGCTTAAAATGTGATAGCAACCCAAACTGTGGGACAGCCAGAGAGAAAAAAAAG
>NW_011483379.1:0-466 GCF_000754665.1 Bison bison bison
TTTCTTTCGGAGGTGACAAAAATGTTCTAAAATTGACTTGTGATGGTTGTACAACTCTATGAATATACTAAAAATCACTGAAGTGTTTAGATAGTGAACTGTATGATCTGTAAATTTTATCTCAATAGAACAGTTACAGGGACTTCACTGGCAGTCAAGTGGTTAAGACTCTGTGCTCCCAATGCAGGGGGCACAGGTTTCATCCCTGGTCGGGGAATGTCAAATACCCTCCCAAAACGAGAACAAACCAGTATTACCAAAGTTTAAAAAACTATTATTACCAAAGTAAAAATAGTTGGTAACAACACTTTAACTAAAAAAAGACTTAAAATTTATGAAGCCCTGCATCACAAAACAAGACTTTTCAGACTAAATCACAATAACCTCCAAGACCTCCAATTTGAAATCATCCTCAAGAGACAGAATCTGAACGTCCTGACTCCTTTTTCAAATACATGAAACAATG
>NW_011483379.1:4678-5018 GCF_000754665.1 Bison bison bison
CCACCTGCATATCTTAAAACTTCATGCTGGGCTGGGAAACTGGAAATTAAAACTAAAACATGCCTCTTAAATAAAAGTGAAAGCTTTTGGACAACTGTCACTTCACAGCAGAAACCACTACATACATCAGCAAGTGAAACAGGTGAACAACCTAGAAACCCCTACAAGGCTACTGAAGAGACCACAGGGCCTGCCCAGACCTCAAAGGTTACAGATCGGCAGGCTTTGAGAGTCTGAGTCTTTTTTTAACATCTCGCCATAAAAATAGCTGAGAAAAGTCTGAAGTTTCTATGAAAAAATATTGCAAACTATAGGGCACTGATTGTCACCTCAATGGAGT
>NW_011483380.1:0-226 GCF_000754665.1 Bison bison bison
AGTCGCTTAGTCGTGTCCAACTCTTTGCGACCCCATGAATCACAGCATGCCAGGCCTCCCTGTCCATCACCAACTCCCGGAGGTCCCTCAAACTCACGTCCATTGAGTTGGTGATGCCATCCATCCATCTCATCCTCTGTCGTCCCCTTCTCCTCCCACCCCCAATCCCTCCCAGCATCAGAGTCTTTTCCAGTGAGTCAACTCTTTGCATGAGGTGGCCAAAGTA
>NW_011483380.1:4476-5287 GCF_000754665.1 Bison bison bison
TATACATACATACATATATATATATATATATATATATATACATATATATATATATATTTACATATTTATATTATATATAACATATTAATATATTTCACCTCTTAAGCAGAAAACATTCATTTTTTTTCTATACTTAGTATGATGTTATCTGTAGGTTTTTGTTTTCCATTTTTGGCTATGCTGGGTCTTTGTTGCTGTGCATGGGCTTTCTAGCTGCAGTGAGTGGGAGCCAATCTGTAGTTGTGGTGCTTGGGCTTCTCACTGAGGTAGCTTCTCTTGTTGCAGAGCCCAGGTTCCAGGGCATGTGGGCTTCAGTAGTTGTGGCAGGTGGACTCAGTAGTGGCAGCTCACAGCCTCTAGATGCAGGCTCAGTAGTTGTGGCGCATGTGCCCAGTTGCCCCACAGCATGTTGAATCCTCCTGGATCAGGGGTCAAACCCACATTCCCCACATTGGCTCCCAACCACTGGGCTATCAGGAAAGTCCTGTAGATTAGTAGATTTTTTATAAAATTTTTTCAGTAGGTCAAGGAAGTCCTAATCAATTCCTATATTATTGATGTTATATCATAAATGACTTTGTCATATGAACTTTCTGCATCAACTGAGATGATTTTATGATTTTTCTCATTTATAATATGAATATAATAAATTACATAATTTGATGTTTACATGTACAATTAAGCTTACATTTCAGGGATAAATCCTACTTGGTTCTTGTGCATTAAACATTTTAATATTTCTGGATTCAATTTACTAATATGTTGTTAAATCTTTTTACTTCCAGTTTTATGAGGAAAATTTCTTTTATTT
>NW_011483381.1:0-325 GCF_000754665.1 Bison bison bison
ATTCTGCACTTAATATTCCCCATAAATATCACACGCTAAAGACCCCCTGACTTCCAGCAAGTCCACATTAAACATGTGACATGTCACGCATGACAAACTCTGAGTATCTTTTCAAAGCAGCATTAAAAGCAAAGAAACCAATTTTCTTCTCCTTCCAAACCTCCCCAAGTGCTGAATGATGGGGATTGGAAAGAGCCACTGGAGCGTACTTAGGGGGATTTTATGAGATTTTCCAGAATGATTTAATCTTATTGTGAGCATTATTAATGAATGGCAACCCAATTTGGCCCCAATATCTGGGAAAGCAGTCACAATGCTGGGAGCG
>NW_011483381.1:4580-5310 GCF_000754665.1 Bison bison bison
TTTTTTGAATGTAACACAAAGGTCCTTGCCCTGGCCTATACACATTTTAATGAAATGCTATAGGATATCAAATTATTTAACATGTACTTTCCCTTTGTATAAACCTTTACCTAGATTCTCTATTTGAGGAAATGAAAAAGGCAGGCGAGTGTAAATAGCTGTCCAGTGTGCATGTGCATGCACACTGGTTGGGCTCTGGAGAAATTCAGGACACAAGTAAGCTCTGTTTAATCTATTTAATAAGTGCACAGCTTCTAAATCTCCCCCTTACAGACTGAGAAGGACAATTGCTCCTGGAGCCAGTGGCCTGGGAAGTACTTGGGTTCAGATTGGGTTTAACTGGCATGTGAAAAGGCAAAGTGCCAGCCCTGCTGCTAGGCTCTGTGAACCCCTCTTTCTGGGGGCTCCTCTGCTGCAGGTCCTGGGTAAAAGCCACTTGCCTCCTAGCCACTCTCAATTTCTCTTCCCTCCCCGCCCCCTCCCCTAGAAATCCAGTGCGGAATGCCAATGTGAAGCAGCCAGTTTTCTTGGTGGTGTTTCAACAGCACAAGGTATATTGTCAGAGGAAGGTACTTCTGCTGTTCCCTGATGTTTGGTAGACTCAATACCTTTGCAGTTGCCCCTTAATAATCCCCCTCCCAAGTCACAGCCACACAAACATGATTGTAGTTCCACAGGAAAAGCGATGCAGGAGAAGCAGCCAGGGCCATGATGCAGGTGCCAAGGATGT
>NW_011483382.1:0-281 GCF_000754665.1 Bison bison bison
TTTGCTAATGATAATGTAGTAACATTGGTTTGTTAATTATGACAAATGTGCCATAGTCATGGAAGATATTAATAACAGGTGAAACTGGGTGTTCACTATATGGGAACTCTCTACTCTCTTCACAATTATTCTGTAGCTCTAAAACTGCTGTAAAGAAAAACAGGGAAAGCTACAAGAAAACATATTTCAGTTCAATTTAAGAACAGGCTTTCTAAAAAAAATAAAAGGCATCCAAATTGGAAAGGAAGAAATAAATTTATCTCCATACACAGATGATGTGA
>NW_011483382.1:2791-6107 GCF_000754665.1 Bison bison bison
TCTTGGGACTTCTCAGCCTCTATAATCACATGAGCCAATTACTTATTTTGTATGTACACACACACACACACACACTATTGATTCTTTCTCTCTGGAGAATCCTGACTAATACAGATTTTGACCAAAAGTCCCCTTCATGACATTTAAAATATTTAATCATAAATGATTCAAAGTTACAGGCCAGAAGACTCATAAGGGAAGCCAAGTATACAGATACAAACCTATCCCCAATTGGGTGAGTTTAATTTCAGGTCAAAGATTAACTTTCTATTTGGCCAAAGCCTTACTTGCTAACTCAAAAATAGGAAGGTAGTAATTAACTAGATCAGTGGTTCCCAACCTGAGGTCCCTGGTCTTAACAGACCACAACGGTAATCATCGGGATCCTCAAGTCATTTTTAATATTTCAAACCTTTAAAGAAAACAGAGTACTTAACTGTCATACAGCTGCCCCAGTTATCTAAACGCCAAATTTCTTTGCTTTTCCCTGGAATTACAGCAACCAAGCACAATAATATTGCTTATTTATGCTGATTAGAAGCTCTGACATACACATATGTGTTGTATATGAACACAGAGAACTATTATTTAATAAATGTAACATTTTCAGAAGAAATAACAACCTCTTCGAAGCACTAGGCCTTATGAAAAATGATTAGAAAAGGGTTTGGGAGGGCTTGAAAACATTGGGAAGTACTGATCTGTGGCTGAGGTCCCTTGCAACTCTTCCAGGTCCCATATCTACTTGCCTCTCCTATCTTTCCTAGTGAAGACTACAGTCTTCCCCTAACTGAGACACTGGAAACAGACTAATAACGGACTTCTTGGTCTGCCACCCTCTTTGGGTCTGAGGACAGCTGTGATGTTTCTGCAACCTCCTATGTCCCCTACACCCACACATTCAGACCTGATTGGTTAAGTGGGGGGGCTTTACATAGGCAATAAAAGGCAAGATTTCCCATAGCCAAGCTGGCCAGCATACAGGCAAGTTCACTGCAGTTTAGATGCTGTAAGTGCCACTTCACATTTCCCAAAGCCTTTGATAGGTGTAGCAGGTTCAGACTCCCACAGAGAAGTTGTCTGCCCAGTTTGAAGGAGAAAAGCTCCTCAGTGCCTAAAGCCACTCCTTGTTATAAAGGCAGCTTTAGCTCTGCAGCTTTTGCTGGGGGGAGGGGAGAGAGGTGTGGAAAGAAGCTCCCTTGAATTGAAACTTGAATCTGGGGGTAAACACAGCTGGGACGTGGTCCAACACTGGCTTCTATAACCTGGAAACAAGAGCACCCTATGTCCTAGCAAAATACACATTTGCTGAGTCTCGTCCTGCCTATTTCTAAACCTCAATCAACTGCAGAAATAAGTATCTTTAAAAAGAAAATCTTTTGGCAGGGGAAAGGGCTCTTTTTAGAGGAATTTGCTTAATTATTTCAATTTAAAATCTTGAACATTTTTAATCCTGCAGTCCTCACTAATTTGCAAGCATACACTCACTCATGAACACACACAGACACTTACACACACACACACATACACACACCAGCCCTGCGTGAGCTTGAGACAGAAATGCAGTTAGCCACTAGCGTGACTCCTGTCTTTCCAGCCCTGTGTGAAAGAATAGAGCCTGGAACTGAAAAATTGAACCTGTCAAGTGCTTCTGAACAACTACTGTGAATTGACATTTGGCCCACCTAAAGAAAATCACAGGCAGCAAGGGCAAGTTAGCAATGAACTAAACTGATTAAAGCAGAAGCATGGTGAGCTTCAGTGAGCTAAGGTCTGACTTTCTAAGACCCAAGACGACCAGGAATAACTGTGCTTCCATTTAACTTTATTTTATTTTGTAATCTCAGCATTCTTTTTTTTTTTTTTTGCTGTGTAACCTTGAGTGAGTAGCTTAATCTTTCGGTGCTTCATTGGTTCAAACACACTGAACTGTCTAGAGTGACAAACCATCACCTCTCTTCCTGCAGGTCTTGATAGTTGAACGTAGTTTTGCATATACAACGAGTGCAACCAAAATTGTACTCAACAATTCCAATCATGTATGTGCATGTGTGTAGAAGTGATGTGGCTTAGTCAGGGATGGAGCCCCCTCTCACATAAATGCTGAGGAAGTTTTAAACACTATTGTCCTGTATGTTCTGCAGCTTGGAAAAACTGAACACCTGATCTCACCCTCATAGAACAGGGAAAACAATCACTATCTCTTCCTTGGGGTGGCTTCTTCTGAGCCTGGAAGCCTGAGAATTCACTCCTCATGGGCCTGAGGGGCACTGCCTACCCTTGGAGGTGGAGGGGTGTGTCAGGGTATCTCTTGGTCACACTCCAAATTTCTGACCACATTCTAACTGTTATGTATGAATAATTCAGGAGCAGGAGCCCTGAAAATGTCAACCTAGATTTTGTTGTTGTTGTTGTGTAGAAGGACAAGATCTAGTCAAAGGACAGGAACCATCTTGCTGGGGAATATAGCATGGTCCTTGTTTCTTCTCTGCATAAGTCCTTCCCTATGCTATCGATATTTTAATGGTTATATAGCAAAAGTGTGCCTTAAAAATTATTCATTGGCAAGATTTCAATGTACAAATCTGTCTTTTGAAAACTGTGCATTATGACATTATAATGTTAAGTGGGGAAAAAAGCAAGGTACAACCACAGAAACATTAAAAACACACAGGAAAAAAAGTTCAGAAGATAAAAATATTAAATTAAGCAGTCCTTGATTTCTTCATCTTTACACTCTTCCATATTTCCCACATCTTATTAAAATGGAATTTTTATAACAAATGATTTCAGTTTTAGGTTTCTTTTTTCTTTTTTTTCACCATGGAAAGGTTTCATGTACAGGATATGGAGTCAGGGGTCTCAAATAAATTAAATGGACATGTAGCCCTGTTAAGCAATTTTCCTTCTCTGGGCTTCTATTACTCCTTCAAAACATGAGGTAGGTGACTGACAAGGCAGTATCCCTACAGACCCTTCCAATTTTGCTCTTCAGTGTTTTATAGCCAAAATCACTGAGCTGGCTGAGCTGCCTAAAGCCTTTGCAAATTGTTCTCTGGTCCTAAGAGCTATCAATTAGTTGGATTCTCCAATTTTCCTGTAATGTAGTTAGGTATCACTTTATAATGAAAAATATCATGAAAAAGTAAGGTACATGTAATTGACTCTACAATACAGTTAGAATGGGAAAAAGAAATGTAAAAAAGAAAATGGAATACATCCCTAAACAAGATGTTGAGTGAAGGAAAAGAAAGCTAGCTGCAGAATAACACATACACTAGGATATTATTATTTATGTAAATTAAGAAAGACACAC
>NW_011483382.1:7817-10716 GCF_000754665.1 Bison bison bison
CAGCTATAGCCAAAGGAGATATGGATCATGGGCAACATCAAGTGGAAGGTTGAAGGCCCTGCTGATAAGTGAAGAGGGTAGGCTATGAAGGCGAGGAAGAGTTAAATGGAATGGATGAACACAGGCTTCATGTGTTCAGAAGTGATAGTCCCTCTTACCTCACAATTCAGAGACCACTGACAGGGCAATCTAAGGGAAGGGATTAGGGCTTGGTCTATAGTAATCACTCTGTCCCTGATTTACAGTATGGCTTTGTGAAATTCACTTTAAAGTGCCAGAGACTCAATTCCCCCATCTGGAAAATGTTACCATCATGGAAATTGTTGCTGTGGGAAAAGATCTTAGAGATTAGCTCTAGACCAAGCCCTCATTTCACAGTTTGAAAACTCAGACCCAGGAAAGGGAAGCAACTTGTCCTATGTGGTCTTCAATATTTACTTTTCTTAACTCCATAAGGTTGTTTGTGAGGTCACATGAAATAAAACATAGGAGCCCTTCTAACCCTCGAGAAGAGAGGGGCTATAGAATTCTAAGGTGTTATTTTTGGCAGCCTTAGTGCCTTTGGTCCCTTAACATAACTATCTCCTGAATGAAGACACACCAATCTTAGTTTTAACTTCCTCAGGACCACTGAACACACAGCTGTCTCTCTCAGCTGGCCATCTCAGCAATAAGCACAAACAACAGCTCTCTGCCCTATTATCCACTGCTGCTTCTACCACCTCAAACTATCCCAGCTGCTTGAGCATTCCTTCTATCTGACAGTCTGGAAACAACTGGTAGCCCCAGAGTCCTCCTCTGAACTCACTGTAGCCAATACTGCCTTACATCGTGTGACATCCAGCACTTCCATGCCATAAGTAGGACACATGGAGAAGGGAGACGCTCATTATAAAGGGCCTTTAGATGGATCTTGGGAGTCAGAACAGAGCCATGCAAATCAGAGAAAGGCTGAAGAAAACCAAAAGGACAGAGGGAAAAATAAAAAGCATACCTAGGATCACACTGTTTCTTTCAGTGCATACTATGCCAAAGTGGCTCTTCATTTAAAAGAGTAATTTGAGAGTGTTCCTCTCTAGTACATGGCCTGGCTGTGTGACTCAGAACTCTGGATTCTTAAGTATAATAAGCTGATTTTTCAGAAAATAAAAGAACCCCATTCCTGGCATTAGCTGAATCCACTTTAGGCCTCTATTAACCAATGGTGCTCAGTACTGGAACATATAAAAGTCATATCTGAGGGTCGAATGGCAGAGGTGAGAATCAAAAGGGAGAGATTAGTCCACCTACCTGCTTTTCAGCATCTTTCAGTAGTTGGCTAAAAGTGGCTTGTCCCTTATGAATCATGAGTTATCAGGGTCAGCAATATCATGACATTACCAACTTATCTGGACAATAAACAAATGGGCTTTTCCATTTATTCAAGTGCTAAATATATGTACATGTAGCAACCAAAGCATTATTGAAATAGAGCAAAAAAACAGTGGCTTATAGGAAAGGGTGAGATAAATGACAAGGAAGGCTAACTCTAGGTTCTCTTCCCAGATTTATATAGCAATATCCTGATCCTGGCCCCTCTGCTTAACCAGTGACCACTGTCTTCAAAATTAACTGGTGTATTTGCAGCCTCCTTGAGAGACAACATGATAAATTTGGATTCTGGTTGCTCCTACTGTATTATTTCCATATGTCTGAGTAACAGACCGGGAATACTCACCTCTTCCCCACAAATGCACATATG
Source organism: Bison bison bison (assembly GCF_000754665.1). NCBI lineage: Eukaryota > Metazoa > Chordata > Mammalia > Artiodactyla > Bovidae > Bison > Bison bison. The sequence continues at coordinate 9,559 of NW_011483382.1, forward strand.
GAAGGATCTAGGTGAGCCATGGTCCTGGATTTACAACCTACACCTTGATCTTGTGTTATCAAGTATGCCTACCTCTCTGTTTTCACAGTGTAACTTTCAAACTGTTTCTTCCTCAGATGACTGTCTTTTTGTTTAGCTTTAAGTCAAACCACATAAATCTGAAAAAACTCATTGTAGCACTGAATAACTCCCTTTTCTTTTACTTATTTAGCCAAATGAATTTGACTATGTCATTTATGAAACATCTTAACATACCAAGGCCACAACTTTACACATATAGGATTTGTTATGGGAAAATGCAATGTGACTTATAGACTCTACATATGACATACATTAAATAGACAATGGGTGCACCTCTTCTCTTACTGAGATGTAAAGTACATAGGCAGCCCTACGCAAACACCTGAAGATGTACTCACAAATATAGAGATCCAAGAAGGGAAAATGTTACTGAACTACCCCAAGAGGAAATTGAGAACACTGACTCCACGTTAAGGAAACTCCTACAAATCTAAGCAAAGAGAGATTTGAGAAGGCAACAGTGTGCAAAGAAGCTGTGTAACAGGGTCTACTGACTCTCTGGGCCTTGGACAAAAAAGTGCCAACAAGTCAACCCAGCTCTGTTAAGGACAGAGCTCTGTCACAAATGTCGCCCCAACGCAAACTGGCTAAGCATGTTGGAGATAAATGACATAACAGGGGCCACCAAGATGCCAAATAAACCCTAGATTCTACAAATCAACAGAATGCCCTTTTCATAACCTACTCTTTTCTGATAATATTTCCTCAATCAACAGTTACTTCAGCCATAGAGTGAAGTTTGTTGCTTTGAATAAACAAACTTCTCCCCAATAGGAGAGAATTTCCCTTTAACAAAATGAAGTGTGACAGGAATCTGCAACATGCTACTCCACCTCTCTTACAAAGATTGAGAGGAAGAAACATATTTAATACTTGGTATAGTTTCTATTAACTTTCAGTTCAGTTCAGTTCAGTCGCTCAGTCATGTCCGACTCTTTGCGACCCCATGAACCACAGCACGCCAGGCCTCCCTGTCCATCACCAACTCCCAGAGTTTACCCAAACTCATGTACCTTGAGTCGGTGATGCCATCCAACTATCTCATCCTCTGTCGTCCCCTTCTCCCCCCCCCCCCAA
>NW_011483382.1:12815-13822 GCF_000754665.1 Bison bison bison
CTGGACACAACCAAAATGTTCCTCAGGTAAATGATTAAACAAACAGGTTTCAAGGTAGCTCAGTGGTAAAGAATCCACCTGCCAATACAGGAAACAAAAGAGACCCAGATTTGATCCCTGGGTCAGGAAGATCCCTTGGAGAAGGAAATGGCAACTCACTCCAGTATTTACCAGTATTTATGCATGAAGAATCCCATGGACAGAGAGACTGGTGGGCTGTAGTCTATCGGGTCACAAAGAGTTGGAAACAACTGAGTGACTGAGTACACATACATGCAACCTGTACAGCTTTCTTTGCAATAGCCAAAAACTGGACACAACCAAAATGTTCCTAACAGGTAAACGGTTAAACAAACAGCAATATATACATACCATGGAATACTGCTCAACAGTATAAACAAATGTACCATTTATATGCAAGACAACTTAGATCTCAAGGGCATTATACTGAGTGAAAAAAGCGAACCTGAAAAGGTCACATACTCCATGACTCTATCATTTTTGAAATGGCATAACTATAGATTCATTTTTTAAAAAATATTAGTGACTGCCAGGGTTTGGGGATAGAGGGCATGAGGGGGTGAATGTGACTGTTAAAAAAAAAATAGGTAGCACAAGACAGATCTTTTTTGGTGATGGAACAGTACTTTATATTGATGATGTTAGTGGTACACAAATCTACACGTGATAAAATGACATAGAACTAAACAAACCTGTTGTTCTAACATCAAGTTCAAGGTTTGGTCTTAAACTATAGTTAGGTAAGATTTAACTATTGGTGGAACTAGGTGAAAGGTACATAGGACCTCTCTGTCCTTGAAACTTCCTGTGAATCTATTATTTCAAAATGGAAAGAAAAAAAATCAAGTCACTGTCACTACTATAACCTGTGAATATACCAGGTTATATGGCACAGGGGAATTAAGGTTGCAGGTGGAATTAAGTTTGCAAATCAACTAACCTTGAGATGGGGAAATAATTCTGTACTATTCATCCAAGTCGGAGAA
>NW_011483383.1:0-480 GCF_000754665.1 Bison bison bison
TCAGAATGGGAGAAAATAATAGCAAATGAAGCAACTGACAAACAACTAATCTCAAAAATATACAAGCAACTCCTACAGCTCAATTCTAGAAAGATAAACGACCCAATCAAAAAATGGGCCAAAGAACTAAACGGACATTTCTCCAAAGAAGACATACAGATGGCTAACAAACACATGAAAAGATACTCAACATCACTCATTATCAGAGAAATGCAAATCAAAACGACCACAATGAGGTACCATTTCATACTACTCAGAATGGCTGCTATCAAAAAGTCTACAAGCAATGAATGCTGGAGAGATTGTGGAGAAAAGGGAACCTTCTTACACTGTTGGTGGGAATGCAAACTAGTACAGCCACTATGGAGAACAGTGTGGAGATTCCTTAAAAAACTGGAAATAGAACTGCCGTACGACCCAGCAATCCCACTGCTGGGCATACATACCGAGGAAACCAGAACTGAAAGAAACACGTGTACC
>NW_011483383.1:4758-5558 GCF_000754665.1 Bison bison bison
TGTACTTGCTGAGCCTGTGTGTGTGTGTATTCAGTGTGTACATCTCAGTGGTATATTAGTTGCACGTTTGTGTTTAGGCCCATGTTGTGTGTGTTATATATATAGTTGTAAGAGTGGCATGGACATCTTCAGGGTGAATAGGGCTTTGTCTGTAAAATTTTAGGTAGTAAAAGTTGCTCTGTATATTTATTCAAGATGAGGGTAGGAATGTATATGTGTGTTCAGAATAGATGTATATGAACACAAACATGCACACATATATGTATATGTGTGTGTGTGTGTGTGTGTGTATATATATATATAGTGTCCTTCTGCTTATATATCTGTGGTGGGAGTTGAGGGCCCTACTCTGGGTGTAAGTAGATTGTATGCACATGCTCATATGAAAAGATTTGGAATGCTCTGGAACTGGTTCATACTAGCATCAGATAGTCAATGGTACGTATCTCCTCCCAGCTCTGTGTTCAGTGATGTCAAGTAGGTAGCTTGAAATTGATCATGGTGGGAACATTTATGTAGATATCACAAATACAGTCCTCCTGCCTTTGTCAAAGAACTTTTTATTAAGCATTTATCATCACATATTGATGTTGTGTTTAGAAGTATATATGTGTCAGCAAGAATGTTTGGGCACCAGTGGGAACATTGTAGGACCCTCATATGTGATTGTGTATCGGGCTTCTGGGGTTTTGGGCCCTTGTATGTGTGAATGGATGCTGGGAGCTGGCGAGAGGCACTCTACTCATGGCAAAGGTCATGAGGAAGGAGGCTCGGCATACGCAAAGGCGGGATCGAGCCTC
>NW_011483384.1:0-1184 GCF_000754665.1 Bison bison bison
ATTCCAGGATGTCTGGCTCTAGGTGAGTGATCACACCATCGTGATTATCTGGATCGTGAAGATCTTTTTTGTACAGTTCTTCTGTGTATTCTTGCCACCTTTTCTTAATATCTTCTGCTTCTGTTATGTTCATACCATTTCTGTCCTTTATCGAGCCCATCTTTGCAGGAAATATTCCCTTGGTATCTCTGATTTTCTTGAAGAGGTCTCTAGTCTTTCCCATTCTGTTGTTTTCCTCTATTTCTTTTCACTGATTGCTGAGGAATGTTTTCTTATCTCTCCTTGCCATTCTTTAGAACTCTGCATTCAAATGGGTATATCTTTCCTTTTCTCCTTTGATTTTTGCTTCCCTTCTTTTCACAGCTATTTGTAAGGCCTCCTCAGACAGCCATTTTGCTTTTTTGCATTCTTTTTCTTGGGGATGGTCTTGTTTCCTATCTCCTGTACAATGCCACGAACCTCTGTCCATAGTTCATCAGGCACTCTATCAGATCTAGTCCTTTAAATCTATTTGTCACTTCCACTGTATAGTCATAAGGGATTTGATTTATGTCATACCTGAATGGTCTAGTGGTTTTCTCCACTTTTTTTCATTTTCAGTCTGAATTTGGCAATAAGGAGCTCATGATCTCAGCCACAGTCAGGTCCCAGTCTTATTTTTGCTGACTGTATAGAGCTTCTCCATCTTTGGCTGGAAAAAAAATATAATCAGATATTGGTGTTGATCATCTGGTGATGTCCATATGTAGAGTCTTCTCTTGTGTTTTTGGAAGAGGATGTTTGCTATGACCAGTGCAATCTCTTGGCAGAACTCTATTAGCTTTTGCCCTGATTCATTCTGTACTCCAAGACCAAATTTGCCTGACATCTAGAAACTCCATTACAAAGCAAAGACATTACTTTGCCAACAACGTTGCATATAGTCAAAAGTATGGTTTTGCCATTAGTCGTGTACAGAGAAGAGAGTTGTAACATAAAGAAGACTGAGCATTGAAGAACGGATGCTTTCGAACTGTGGTCTTCAAGAAGACTCTTGAGAATCCCTTGGAATACTAGGAGATCTATCAATCCTAAAGAAAATCAACCCTGAATATTCAGTGGAAGGCCTGATGCTAAAGCTGGAGCTCCAGTACTTTGGCTACCTAATGTGAAGAGCCAACTCATTGGAAAAGACTCTGATGCTG
>NW_011483384.1:4444-5948 GCF_000754665.1 Bison bison bison
TTATGAAGTACATAAAGAAATGAGTGCATATACACAGACAAAGCAAATATATTTGGAACATACAAAATATCTTTCAGCATTTAAAAATTTTATCAGCATAATAAAATTATATATATTTTAATGGATTGCTTAAACTCCATATTTAAAGATATTTTTTTTCTGTTGACCATATCTTAAAGTAGCATAAATTTGTGTGTTTAATTTGGCAAAGAAAATCCATATTATTTACAAGCTCACAAAGACTGTTATCTTGGATTATTTTGTTAGGCATGTATACAGCATATATGGTTTACAGATCCTTTTAAATGAAAATACAGAAAAGTGGAATTATATTGTTAATGTACGCTCAGACAACATCCTGAATATGCTTACATTTTCAGAGGAGAAAAATGAATAATTAAATTCATAGGTAATTTGAAAGTAACTATTGTAAGTCAAATAAATGTCTATAGGGTCATGTTAATATCTAAAGGTTAATTATACACAACTCAGAAAAAGTATTCAGTGATATAAGACATACAAATGATTAAATACCTTTCCAAGATATCATTTCACTTAAAAATATTAAAAATGTGTTTGAAGCAAGCAGTTGAAATTACAATGTTTTATGAAAAATGAGAAGGCAGAAATTCTTAAAACAAATTTGTTTTAAAATGAGACATGCACCACGGTTATGATTTGTCTTGATTTTTACTGTACCTTTCTTTAGTCCAGGAATGAAAGCTAAAATGAGAGTTTAGAAAAGTTATATACAATTGAATATATTATTTTATTCCCAATACATTATATTAACTAAATATAAAACTGTAATATATTGCAATATATTTTCAGCTTCATTTTGCATAGAATGTGATGACCGATATATATAAGGTGGAATACTGATAAATCATAAAGTATTTGTCTCCTGTAGTATGTTTTCTAAAATCTGACCAAGCCTATGGTATATGCTGGCCTCTTATGAATTAATGGTTGATTCCTCCCCTAGAGGCAATGTATTGTTGAACTTAACATTTTGCAAGAACTCAGTAGATTTTCTAGCTTCTTTGCCTATGATAAAAAATATGGCCCTTTATTTTAATTTCATTTTTATCTCATGGAAACTCTTACAGGAAAAGTATTGACTTTTTAAGGAAAACATTGACCTGACAGGTTGCTTTTCCTCCAAATCTGATGTGGAATAGATGACGGAAAAAAAAAAAAAAAAATCAACAGACACTAACATTAGATGACCCAACAGAAGTATTTTTCTTGGTTAAGACACATTTTCTACAATATAGCTATTTTCTCTACTAAAATTTCATTTATTTCTCATAACTAGAAATGGGGAATTCAAGATCATTATATCAACACTTGTTATCCAGATAAATTCTGATTGCATTTTTAAGTGACTTCCTTCAAAACACTGTGAGATCATGCTTGATCAAGAACAAATAGCATAGTCTATTTTTAAACAAAATAATTACATATTTATAAACACTTCTATATGTGATGATCTGAACAAATA
>NW_011483385.1:0-445 GCF_000754665.1 Bison bison bison
TTTTTTTAATCTGATTCCTCAATTTGGTCAGTTTCTGACCACACAGCTACTTTTTTGTTTCTAGCTGGGACAGACAGTAAGTATTTCATTTCTGGCAGTATTCAACAACCACTTGACTCAAGAAGCAACCCCAAAGATGGTGCAAAAGATATTTTATTTTCCTCTCTTTATTGGATATTACAGACAGAGATTTAGGAGAGCTGACTATAAGACTTCTCACCCTTAGCCAGCTTTTGCCAGTTTTTCCAGGATCCCATCTGCAAGTTCTGAGTGGAGTTTAAAGTAGACAGTGTAGCTCCACCATCTACCAGAATTTGGCAAGGCTTTGTATTAACTTTAATTTTATTTTCTCTTGACTGTTTAAAAGAATAACATAGCAGTTAACTAGAAAATCCCAGAGTCTCCTCAACTTTGAGAGGGGCTCTCTTTTGATGGTAGATATGAG
>NW_011483385.1:545-2085 GCF_000754665.1 Bison bison bison
GCCTAGGAGTGTAAGTATGGATTTTGGCACTATATTTCCAGGACAATCCTTGAGTAAAGGAGGGTGGAGGAGAAGAAAGTTTCATGTTTCTTTAACGTATGAAGTCTTGATTGGGTGTCTTGGGAGGAAGCAATCTACCTTGATGTAGGCTACTTCTCATCTTAGTCAGTTTGATTTTGAGTTCCCAAGCTGCTGTACAGACTCAGATGTCAGGTGGAGACTTCTGCTGTGAGATGTATATCTAAGATTCAAGTCCCTGAAGTTTGGTTGCCGTCTAGGTAGTGAGGAAATTCTGTTGTAGTTCCTTTGAAGGGTACTCAAGGGAAATCTTTGTTCTTAGTGATTCCAAATCAGAAGAGTGAGAGAAATCGGCAGTGTTAGTTTGGAGAACTGTTGCCAGTTATTTGAGGGAAATAGAAGAATTCAGCATCCATTTCAGTTTACAAGCATATAACAAAACCCCCAAAATAATTAACAGGAGTAGAATGTAACATCTACAGAGATGTAAACATAAGACTTTTCTCTACGATTTTAACCAAAAATAATCAGAGTAAAACTAATTTGTTCACATTAAACTTGGCCTAATTATGTATATAAGTTCAGCAAAAATGACAGTTGAACATATAAACTCTTTTTAAAGTCAGTTTGCTGAAAATTTTCATAAGAAATCTCAGATTGAACTCTTAAAGGCCTCTATGGCCAAGGCAAGAATTCACTATTAGATTTTATCTGCAATATATATAGTTTGGGTGAATTCCTTTCTACTCAAGTCCCCCCTAAATATCTTGAGGTTCCTGGGCCTGCCAGACAATGACTTTCCTTACCCTCCTGAAGGCTGCTGGGAACCCTATAAGCAAGGTACGAGGATGATTTTTCCATGTAGTTTCTTAAAGTTGTCTGGTCATATTAGATTCTATACACATTTATACACAAATCTCAGCTGTAAGATTTGATAATTTAGCCAATATTTCTAAGTGTGTCCTATAACAAGGAGAAAATATTTTTATTGAACTTAAGCAAATAATTATTTATACTTTCATGAAAAAAAAAGCTTAAGAGTTTCCAAATTATGAAGGGATCAGGCAAAAGAAAAAAATTAGTGTTTCATCTTTGTTTACAAAAGTATACTTTACCAAATTGCTGTAAATCATCAAATGCTTAAGACAAAAGGTTTCTTTACATCTAGAAAAACAAAGCCTTAAGGAATCAGTAATGTTTCAAACAACAACCAAAAAATCACAAAAATTATAGTCTTCCACAGGTCGTTCACCCCCATGTAATTAATACTTATTCTGCTTGAATCTAGTTAAGTTTTATGACATCAGAGTTATCAGTTAAAGATCTTATGAGCTCATTTGATAAAGAAATGCAGTTATTTCTGTGATATATAACATTTTAAGATGATAACTGAAATTGTGAGTGATAATAGTAAACCAGAACATATTAAATTTCCAGAAATTTCACAGAACTTCTGGAACACTTATGTGTGTATACAAATATCAGATAAAGAAGTCTTGGTATTACTTCTTGTTTTGCAATG
>NW_011483385.1:3563-5188 GCF_000754665.1 Bison bison bison
ATTGGAGAAGGAAATGGCAACCCACTCCAGTATTCTTGCCTGGAGAATCCCAGGGACAGAGGAGCCTAAGTGGGCTGCCATCTATGGGGTCGCACAGAGTTGGACACGACTGAGCAGCAGCAGCAGCACCAATGAAGAAAACCGTTAGAAAAGAGACACAGTCTATTGTTACCACCTTGTGTGGGGAAATAGATGTCAAACAAAAATTGCCTAATGAATTACAATATTAATAAGTACCTGTGAAGAAACTGTACAGGGTCCTAAAAAAATAATCCTATAGCAGAGAAATCTGAAATATTTTGGGGGGCTGAAGGTGGTCAAAGAAAGATTCCTAAGGAAATAACTTTTGAGATTTGAAGGAAGAGTAGAGGTTAACCAAACAAAAGGAAGATAGGATTAGAAGGAGAATTCCAGGGATAGAAAAGTACTAAAGGGCAGAGAAATGGTAGAACTCTGTAGAAAAGAAAGAAGGCCAGTTTTCTTAAAGCACAGAGGAGGAGTTGTGTTTCTTTTCTATAGATATGAAAGGTTAGATGAACAGACAATCTCCTACTATTAAACATTTGGCAATGCTGGAATGACTATAACAAGCATCCTTTTATAAGCATATCAGAACTTGCAGTAAAGGAAATTACTATGGGCCTATAAACATGATACATAAAAAGTTATAAATATGATTCTCATACAAATATAAAGTAGGTGTGTTTTAAAAATTTAATTCATTAACAGGGGAATAAGCAGGATGGTAAAGTTAGGTCAAAGGAGAACTAGAGAAATAGGGGTTTTAACAGTCAGGCATATTAGATACAGAATTGGTTAATGTCCCATATGGCAAAAATACTATACTCATTAAGATTATTATTATTATTAATTTTTTACCTGATAGGAATGATTTGCACATCTGCTAGACAAAATCTAACTAGCTTGTTAGATTCATGTTAACTTACATGAATCTTTTCAGATTCTGGGCCCTAGTCAAAAGTAAATATTATGTCAAACTAAATACCTTCTCCTAAAATATTAAATAGTTCATTCTTGAGCCCTTTATCCAATGCTCCAGTATTACACTGAATGGGACAATAGCTATACTATCACTTAATTTTTAAGTTTTTGATATTTCTTTTGCTTAACAGGCTCTAAATAGGAACTTCAAAATCAGAGTGGTAAATCTACAGTATCTACAATGCATATGATAATGTTAGCATAGCAGACATTAATAAGTTTATTGACTAAGTATATCAATCTGAATGAATGTACACTTTAGTGGATTTGAGAGTATTTGCTGTTCTTCATAAATGGGAGTTGGAGTGTAATGGTCATATAGAAGCAAGAAAGCCTAGGGTCTGTTAGAAGTGAGAATTTGAGACTTAGACTCTCTTAAAAGAAAACAAGATTCTGTGTAATCCACACCCTAAGCATAAGGAGGAACTAGGGAAAAATAAACTCCTTGACAACGGAAGTCTGCCTATATTATCTAGGGTATGTTTTTTTCTCCTTGAAAATTAGTTGCCACAGATTTTCTTTCATATCAGCTTTCCACTACCTATATATTCTAGGAACACCAAAGCTAATAAATTAATATAAGAAATGAGCCCACTCTGTGACATTTCTAAGGAAGTTATCAG
>NW_011483385.1:5288-6924 GCF_000754665.1 Bison bison bison
TATTTATTTTAATTATAGGCTAATTACTTTACAATATTGTATTGGTTTTGCCATACATCAACATGGATCTGCCACAGGTGTACATTTTAACTCACTATTTTTATACCTTTTGATATTAGACCTCTAATCCTTGAAGATTTGAACACAGGCTGTGCTATATTAAAACAAACACAAAAAAAGAACACACAAAAAATTATTTCCCTTTGCAAAATATTCCTATATTAGTATGTTCATTGTGCCTTCCTATTTCTTTTTTTAAAGATAATTCTTTTATGAAACCTCTTCATTTTTTTCTCCAAATAGATTTTTGTTTAGCTAATCCTTAGACTTGCTTGACATGCCCATATATGTTTGAACCCCAGCAGCGGACACAGCTGGAGTTATTTTTTTTCAGAAGACTCTTCAGAAAATAGACTTCAGTTGAGCCTGTCTCATCAGTTCATCAGAACATGGCCAAACATGTCTGAAGCCCTAGCTGTTTCTGGCTATGCACCTATGATCTATAATATTACAATTTTTGCCAAGCTATATACAAATACAGCAGAAAAAGTTCTGTTAAAAAAACAAGAAAGGATAGAGGAACTAATTTTGCCTGCAGAGGAATGAGGAAAGCTGAAAAGCTAGGCAATAAGAAAGTTTTTACAGAAAAGAATTGGCCTTGAAAGATCTGTGTGATTTTGCTAAATGAAGATAGTGGATAGAAAAGGTTTTGTAGGTACAGGGTATCTGAACAAACTATGGAGGCATGAAAGCATGTGATATGTTCAAGAATGAACAAATAACCTTATTCTTAAAGAACAAAATTGACCAATGTGATGAAAATAGTAATATAAATCTAGTTAAGATTGTGAAAAGCTACTTATGTTGTGCTAAGATACTTAAATTTTACTTTTTAAAATTCTATTTAAATTTTATTTCCATATAGGTAATGGGAGCATTAAAATTTAAACAATTTTTAAAAATTTTTTTCATTGAGGGTTTTCAGTTGCAGAATTATATTACTGAGTATTTTAGAAAAAAAAATAATGTGTAGATAACAGATAGGGAGATGAGAACTATTGGGAATATTTGAATAATATAAATGAAGAACTCAACTAAGAGAAAATCATGGAGAAAGGACAAATATAATCAAGATCCTTGGAGGTAGAGTTGACAAAATTTAGTGACTAATTGTAGTTAATGAAAGACAAGTAGGCATAAAAAGTTGATTCTGAGTTTCCTATATTGATAACTATGTAGATGGTGGTACAATATGAAATAGGAAGACAGATCTGCAGGAAAAGACAGTGATTTAACTTTTGAATCAATTAAGTACCTATACTATAATCAGGTATAGATCTTTAAGAGACAATTGGAAACATGAACCTGGAACTATGGAATGTGGCATAAGCTATATGTATAGATTCAGGAATTATCAGCATAGATGTTAATTGAAGTCATGGGCATGATTTGATCACCTGTGGAGAAAGAAGATAATGAAGACTTGCTAATTCACTAAATAAACTCTTAACAAAGAGGTGCAGTAGCACCAATGACACCCCACTCCAGTACTCTTGCCTGGAAAATACCATGGATGGAGGAGCCTGGTAGGCTCCAGTCCATGGGGTCGCTAAGAGTCAGGCACAACTGAGCGACT
>NW_011483385.1:8176-9410 GCF_000754665.1 Bison bison bison
AAAAATATCAACAAAAGAAGAAATCTTAGACTCTGGTTCCAAGGAGATTGGCATTTCATGAAGGAGAGTATAATCTAAATGCACTGGAACAATTTAGACTTTAAAAAATATCTTACTCTGTCATGCTAGAAAATAAATTGTAATTAAAACTGTAGTACTGGCTAGAACCCCAACAGGTTGAGGGTTTACTCCATGGAGTAGATTTCATTGCTCCAATGTCTATCACAGAAAGTCACAGGGAGAGTGTTCTAAGAGTCTTGGAAGTATACTGCTTACCATAGAGGAGCCCAAATGTAAAAGCAGGAATGGCTCAGCATACACCAATCTTCAAAATCAAAGAAACAATTCAAAAGCCACAATATAGTGAGCAGAACCCACTGGTTCCTTTGAATGTGGATGATTGCTCAACTTCCAGCAAGCACTTGTGTGGTGACTTACTGAGAACCCCTATTGACAAGGACATCCCAAACTCAGATCACATTTGCCTTTGTACCCTTTCTCTTTAGATCTTGTTTATAACCAAAAGGATTTCCAGTGGTCAAGAAGAGCTCTCTTTAGAGCAGGTTGATTATCAGTATTTAGTTAAAAGATATGGCACCAGTCTCAAAGGTATTTCATGTGGTGATTATTATCAGAAAGTTTTTTTTTAGACTAGTATGAAAGGGTTTTTGGCCTATAAAGATTTTCACAGATGCTCTTAATACACAGAATATCTCCTTTCTGCCTACTTCCTATACCCTGATTTGTGTTTATACCTTGATATATACCTAAGCTCTTAATGGAGTTTGGGAAGCAAACTCAGAGAGGAGCACTGAATTCACACAAAGGAGTTAATGAAAAAGAAGGTGGGTGAGGACTCTAATAGATGTGATCCTTATAAACTGTCCAGCCCAGTAGACTTGTTTTCAGGAGGCCTATTAGCTGGATCATTGAAAACGCAAGGGAGTTCCAGAAAAACATCTATCTCTGCTTTATTGACTAAGCCAAAGACTTTGACTGCATGGAGCACAATAAACTGTGGAAAATTCTGAAAGAGATGGGAATACCAGACCACCTTACCTGCCTCTTGAGAAACCTATATGCAAGTCAGGAAGCAACAGTTAGGACTGGACATGGAACAACAAACTGGTTCCAAATAGGAAAAGGACTACGTCAAGGCTGTATATTGTCACCCTGCTTATTTAACTTATATGCAGAGTACATCATGAGCAACACTGGGCTGGAAGAAGCACAA
>NW_011483385.1:9510-12476 GCF_000754665.1 Bison bison bison
TTTATTTGAAAAAATAACAATTTGACAACAACTTAAGTAAGGAATGGACTAGATGAGGGCAAGACTAGATTTAAGGAGACCATTTAGAACAAGTGAGAGATGATGATGATGATGGAATAAACTAGGATGAAAATAACAAAATAGATAAAAATGCTATCTAGGAAGTATAATTGGAAAGATTTGATGATGAATAACATGGAAAAGTGAAAAAGAGAGAGGAAACAAGACTAACTTCTGATTTTCTGGTTTAAAAACTAGTTAAAAGTGATAACATTTTTGGGGGAGGAGAACTAAAGAATCTTGAATGGAGATCAGGTTTATGGGAGTGGTATGAAATACATGAGCTTAGTTTTCAATGTGAGGAATGTGAGGAGCCTTTGAGACCCTTGGGGTCACTATCATGAAAAGAGTCGCTTGAAGAATAGAAGGCAGTGAAGATGACAAAAAAGAAAAATCGTAAAGGATGAAGGAAAACCAGTAGAATGTGATGATGTGGAACCCAGGAGAAGAATGATACATGAAAGTTTCAAGTACTTCATGAGGACAAAGAAGATAATGTATGAAAAACTACATTGGATTTAGCAAGTATCAAGCCATTGATGATCTTTATAAAGACTATTTGCTCCTGTTTGCAATAAAAGCTCATCAGGATAAATAAAAGAAGAAGAGTTGCTTTAGAGTGAAATACTATGATGGTGATGTCATTTAATTTAATGTCACAAATCTTAATTCATGCTATGAACAATATAGCTATGTATTGCCATGTTTTAAACATTAATACAAATAGAAAAATATGCTTGGATATCTCTCATGGTTCCTGGAGTGGCTAACTGGTTGGAAATCAGGCTGTTTGGTGGATTGTTACTGGACTGCATACATAGGGGTTAAAAGTTACCACAAGACATCTAAATAAGTTAAGCAGAGGAAAAAAAATTCACCTTTCAAAACTTCTTACAATAAGATACAGGTTAAAGGAAAGTTTCTTCACTCTGAAAAGATTGAAAGCTATAGCAACTGTATGGAACAATGTAACAATTGCCTAGCATTCAGTCATTAATTTATTCAATAAATGCTTACTGAGCATTTACTGAGTAAGGCATGGAGACACAGAGTAGAATGTGCTTAGGTGGATATAGGAAAAAATTGGGAACAGGTTGGGGTCACAGATGTTACATTCCATATTTGATTATTAAAAAATAACAAACAAAACAGCTGACAGCTTAGTAGTTTGTGTTTTAGAATCTGTCAAATATGTCTATGTTAAAACGCTCTCACTTAGGCAGTGTCATCAAAAGGTCCTAGCATCAAAATGACTATGTTAAAATGGTCACATCAAAATGGCTGCATTATACTGTTTTGTTATGTTATGTACTCTGCTGCTGCTAAGTTGCTTCAGTCGTGTCGGACTCTGTGCGACCCCATAGACGGCAGCCCACCAGGCTCCGCCATCCCTGGGATTCTCTGGGCAAGAACACTGGAGTGGGTTGCCATTTCCTTCTCCAATGCGTGAAAGTGAAAAGTGAAAGTGAAGTCACTAAGTCGTGTCCGACTAGTAGAGACCCCATGGACTTCAGCCTACCAAGCTCCTCCACTCAACAAGAGGAGTTTAGATTTACTAATTTAGACAAGAAACTGTTGCAGATTCTGAAGACAGGAATGGCATGATATACATTGTCTCAAAGAAAGAATCATCCAGGTAAATTCTAATAGTGATGATAGATGCATTAGGCTGTCATAGCTGGATGACACTAGCTAATAGAACATCTAACTAACTCCCTTGCTCAGATTTCAGGCTCTCCAAGCAATCTTGTGTTTACAATTTGACTTCTCTTATAAAATTGCCTACAGAAATAGAATGTATTGCTCAGTACACAAACAGCTAGATGGCTTGTAGTTATGTTTTATTATAAATTAAATCTCTGATATATATATATATATACATATATTTTTTTCATATATATATGTATATGAAATATTAGCCTGGCAGCAGTAGTTAGATTGCAGCCTTATCTTCAAATCACAAGGGAAGTCAAAAAGGCATTTTTATCATGAATATTAAAATAACTGAAACTACAGTGTTTCATAAAGGAATCAAGAGAATTAGACTTTGAGATATGAGCTTGACAAGCATATGCCAGCCACCAATATAACAGTTACACTTCCCCATGCATGTTCAAAGCTTTCCACCTCAGTGTCCTTTGCTCACATTCTGCTGAAATGGTTCTTCTGTTCCTCCCCAGTCCTCCCACCAGCCAGTCAATTTCTAACTATTTTCATCTGACCCTTTTGGAAAAACCAGCTTCGTTGCCACCTCCAACAGTAAGACTTTCCTTTCACCTGAGTCAGAATAGCCCTGTCCTTGCTCGTATAATTAGAACACTTAGCATCTTTGCCTCATGTTACAATTTGTAGGGATACACATATCTGTTTTAAGGAAATATTAACTTCTTAAGAGTAGAAATGATCATTTACCCAGAGTAGTTGTACTTAACTCAACTTTCATTGAGAATTATCTCAATAAAGCAATGGCAGTTTTATCCTCAAGACAGCACTGACCAATAGAATTTTCTGTGATAATGGAAATACTCTATATCTGTGCTGTCCGATATACAACATCCTCTAGCTACCTGTAGCCATTGAATACTTGAGATTGGGCTAGTTGTACTGAGGGACTGAAATGTTAATTTCATTTAACTTTAATCTAAATTTAAAATAGCTACATGACTATGATATTGGATAACATAGACTATAACTACTCTGATTTAGTAGGTGTGTGACTCAGTCAATTCTGTTGAGTATCAAGTAATCCCAATGGTCAAGTAGAGTTTAAACCATCAGTTGATTGGCATGTTTTTCTTCCCTCACCTGACTGGTTTTGCACTGTACAGAGAGAACTTTCATCTACCCCGTATGCTAGACAAAATTTTAAAAATATCAACAAAAGAAGAAATCTTAGACTCTGGTTC
>NW_011483385.1:13835-14791 GCF_000754665.1 Bison bison bison
TGACTCATTGGGAAAGACTCTGATGCTGGGAGGGATTGGGGGCAGGAGGAGAAGAAGACGACAGAGGATGAGATGGCTGGATGGCATCACTGACTTGATGGACATGAGTTTGAGTGAACTCCAGGAGTTGGTGATGGACAGGGAGGCCTGGCGTGCTGTGATTCATGGGGTTGCAAAGAGTCACGACTGAGCGACTGAACCGAACTGAACTGATTAGGAGTCAAGAGCATGGACTTTATAGTCAGACCAGGACTTAAAGATCAGTTCTGCCTTCACTAGCTTTGTGACTTTTAGTGAGCAACTTAATGACTTTAAGACTATAAAGTGAGAATCAAAATAGACTTTATAGAAAGCAATTCCCATAAGGCACTTAAGCCTTCATTATTTGGGTTAACATCATCATTAGAGTATAGTCTCCACAAAAGCCAAAGACTGCAATGTCTTCTTGAGCATTCTATCTCTGACATCTGATACGGTGTTGGACACATAGTATATTGAATAATTAAAAGTTTAGAGAGAGGGATAGAAGACAAACTTGTTCAAAAGAGCCTAGGTAAGATTCTTGCACAAAGAAATAGTTTCAGGTTAAAACTGTGGCAGAGATTTGAGTATGAGAAGATGCTCTCAGCACCTGCAGTTCTGTGTGACTGATTGAAAATATTGGGAGGATCTGGAAGCAGCTGTCTTGGCCCATACATAGGACTTTCATGATAAGCAATTGCTGTGGAGGGGCTATATCAAGTGTACTAATGGGCATAGTATGTTGACAGTGGATCACAGAGAAAGGGAGGGATTACAGCTCATAGATTTATTTATGGAACCTCCTAAAATCACTGGGGAAGTGTTTGAGAAGGACATGACTAAGTGACTGAACAGACATGCAATCACATGTGCACGCGCGCGCGCACACACACACACACACACAGACTGAGAGGAGCAGGACTCTGTGGAGCTCC
>NW_011483385.1:14891-15507 GCF_000754665.1 Bison bison bison
CAGAAGGCTGAGAAGGCTGTATTTCAGCTCAGGCTGCAGATGAGTCAAGCTCAGGGACTTGGGGGAAGAACAGAATCTTAACCAAAATTTGGTTAATAGGCATATTTTCCCCATACATCAGTGGGGACAAAACAGTTCAACAAATTAATTACGAGGCAAGGCATAAGAATTTGGAAGGTCTATGTCTCTCCTCATAACATGTAAATGAGAGTCAATGAGTCTTATCTAAGTCACATAGCAAAAGGTGGTTCTTTGTAGTAGACCATTTCCTGGAACAGGAAGGATGGGGTAACTTATTAACCTTCCCTGTTTTCCAGGAGCACAGGGCTCAGATGAAATTCATCATTATCGTGACATTACTCAGTTCTCTCTTTTTGTACTCCTTTTGTTACAAGATGGATCAACCTGAAATTACTTATGCATTCATGCTAAGTCGTTTCAGTTTGAGAGCCTATGGGCTGTCGTTCTCCAGGCTTCTTTGTCCTTGGGGATTCCCCAGGCAAGAATACTGGAGTGGGTTGCCATGCCCTCCTCCAGGGGATCTTCTCAACCCATGGAAGCAGTCTCATGTCTCCTGCATTGGCAGGGGGGGTCTCTACCACTAGCACCACCTGGG
>NW_011483385.1:15607-16805 GCF_000754665.1 Bison bison bison
TTAGTGACTCCATGGACTGCAGCCTACCAGGCTCCTCCGTCCATGGTATTTTCCAGGCAAGAGTACTGGAGTGGGGTGCCGTTGTATTAACTAAATTGTTTTAAAATTAAACTTTTAGTATTGTAAATCAGTGGGAATCCCTTGACATGAATATTGGTATCACCAACCACCTTATCCTTTAAAACTCTCCATTATGAGTGCTTTAATTATTTCTGCTTTTAGACCTTTCTTTCTGTTTTTTCTTTTATCTTCTACATTGTTACTTTTTTCTTATTTTTAAATATAAATTTATTTATTGTAATTGGAAGTTAATTACTTTACAATATTGTATTGGTTTTGATGTATGGTAAAACCAATACTTTTTTTCTTAATGTCTTTTCACTTTTTTGGCTTTCTTTTGCGTCATGACTTCTATAATAGCATGTAGTAAAGCCCTTAGACACTTCTTAGTTCCTCTACCCAACCTGTTATACTTAAGACTAAAGAAGTTGCTGATCCTGTGTTAGACACTTGTATGGTAAATGTTTCAAACAGAATTTGGTACTTATTCCATTTCGTTATGAGAAAGCAATTAGCACCTACTTAAATGCGCTAAATGAAGCATCACTGACTCAATGGACATGAGTTTGATCAACTACTGGGAGATAGTGAAAGACAGGGAAGCCTGGTGTGCTGTAGTCCACGGGCTTGTAAAGAGTTGGACATGATTTAGTGACTGAACAACAATAGTAAATGAATCTATATGGCCTGAGAGGAATAATAAATATTCAGATAGTTTTTTATTGATGTGGAGTTTACTTTTGTGGTTTATACATCCATGTTCATATATTTTAAAGAAGGAAGAACAAAGAGAGACAAAAATAGGGATTAAAATTGTTTTGGTGATCTAGGGAAAGCCAAGATGAAAAGAGAAGAGACCTATATGTTATAGTTTGAAATTGAAGAGCATATTACTCCAGGGCTTCGATAATATTGTATGTACCATTAGTTCTCTGATACATATCTCTCCCCTAGGCTTCAGAATTACATCTCTTGCTCTAATTGAATGTCTCCAGGTCATCACAAATTCACCATGTTCAAAATGAGTCTATCACCTCCTGCCCCAATCTTCTCTCTCTCTCTCTTCAGTGAAAGCCCCATCAACCATACAAGTGGCCTCCCTTAGGCCTGAAAGATTTTCATTATGCAAATCTGATCT
>NW_011483386.1:0-317 GCF_000754665.1 Bison bison bison
AGGAAGATTTGGGTGGGGCCTCTCCCGAGCTTCATGCAAATGCGCCTCCGCCGTGCTGTTTTGTACCGGCGCGGGGAGCAGCCGCGCCCACACTCCGGATCTGCCGCGCCCGCCGCCGCCCACGCGCCCTGCGGAATTAGCTCGCAAATGGGAGGAACAGGTGACGGGCGCCCGCGTGGGGTAGCAGCCCCGCCGAGCGCACACACGGTGTGCGGAGCTGGAGGCGGGAGGGGGCGAGGGCCCGCGACCCCATTGACCCAGCACCGTCGAGAAGGAGTTGGTCTGCTTTCCAAAGGCACCGGAGCGGGCTGCGTCCT
>NW_011483386.1:417-622 GCF_000754665.1 Bison bison bison
TTAGGCTCCGTGGGGCCCAAGCCTCTGCTCCTTCAAGCTGACCACCTTGGCTGCCCACGGGAATATCGCTCCTCTCTTCCCCTGGTGGCTCCCTCGGCCCCCGTGGTGCCCAGACAGGTGGACCCGGGTGCCCATTTCCCAGATGAGTAAACCGAGTCTGAGCCTCTGGGACACGCCCGGCACGGGGGGTGGGGGTGGGGTGGGG
>NW_011483386.1:4578-5674 GCF_000754665.1 Bison bison bison
TGCACTCCTAACTCGCAGGCTCTCTGCTCTGCCCTCCCAGAGCAGCTCAGCTTTTCTGGGTGGGAGAGCTGGATCTGTAGGTGGCACTTTTTTTTCCTTGTGACGTCTGAATAACCATGACAGCAGCAGCAGGCGCTGGTGGAGCCTGGCTCTCGGGAGAGCTGCTTCTGGGTTTTCCAGGCTCCCTCTCCCCTCTGCACTCGCCCCCTCTCCTGTCTTTTTCCCCCTCCTCTCCTCACCTGTCTCCTCCTCTTTCCTCTCCTTTCAGTCTTTCTCCTTCTCCCCAACCCCCGCCTTCTGCTTCTCACAGTGCAGGGAGTGGGGGGCACCCCCTCTGCTGGCCTCTGTCCCCTGAGCCGGGAGTCGAGTCTGGAGGCCAGGACGGCCACCCTAAAGTCCCCTCTGCCGCCAAATATTTACGCTGTGTCTGCACACAAAAATTAATACATCGATTTTGTCAGCCGATTCCCACTGCCCGCGTGACCACCATGGCAGGGCCCACAATGCCGCCCAGGCCGGCTGGTCGCGCATACAAAGCACCCGCCCGGCCATTATGATTCCAGAGCTGAAATCCACCCCTGCGTGCATCTCATCGGTCATTCAGCAGCCCTTAATGACTTGTCAGTTCCTTGCCCTGCCATTTTCTGTCTAATTAATTCTTTTATTGTGCACCGGATAAAGCAAGACAAAGGCCTCCCGGCAATAATGATTCATTAAAATGCAGCGCCTTCGCCTGCTCTTGGCCCCGCACCAGCCCGGCTGCGCTCCACCCGGCCTCCAGCACCTTAACCCTTTGCGGGGTCCCGCGGGGGGCGCCCTGGCCTGGGAGTGGGTGAGCAGGGCCGAGCTGACCTGGGGAGGGGCCTCGCGAAGAGGTCTGTCCAGGGACCTTGCGCTTTCCCAGGGCAGCTGGAGCCCCAAGCCCCCCACATTCTGGCCTCAGCCCCCTAGGAACAACAGGGGCTGAAGAGAGCTGGGGGGCGCAGGGAGATGTTTACGGCTCACTGGACTGTTCCCCGTCCCCCCTGCATCCTGGGATAGCCCTGCCCGGGCGGGAGGCAGGAAGGCACCCTGGCCTCAGCCCCCTAGGAACAAC
>NW_011483387.1:0-459 GCF_000754665.1 Bison bison bison
AAGAGAAAAATGTAAATACACACACACACACACACACAGACACACAAAACCTTTGAGCTGTCTTCTGTCCACATACATTCTGGGACTGTAATCATGTCACCAGTTGCACAGGAGTCTGTTGTGAGAAAAAACCTCAGTTGTTCTCTAAAAGATAATTAGAACAAATGATGAACTAATAATAGCAGATTATTTAGTAGGCTGTAAACCAAAAAGGTGTTGGAGAAGACTCTTGAGAGTCCCTTGGACTGCAAGGAGATCCAACCAGTCCATTCTGAAGGAGATCAGCCCTGGGATTTCTTTGGAAGGAATGATGCTAAAGCTGAAACTCCAGTATTTTGGCCACCTCATGGGAAGAATTGACTCACTGGAAAAGACTCTGATGCTGGGAGGGATTGGGGGCAGGAGGAGAAGGGGATGACAGAGGATGAAATGGCTGGATGGCAACACTGACTTGATGGA
>NW_011483387.1:4490-4918 GCF_000754665.1 Bison bison bison
GGGAAGCACATAATAAGTGATAGGTGATAGGTAATTGGAAGTCTGAGATTTCTGATTTCACAAAAGGAGACTCCATAGCTTTCACTGTCAGTTACAAGTTGTTCAGTCATGTGACAAAAACACCCCACATGTGGAATTTGGGGGCTGTTCCAAAGAGTGACTTTGAAACATTTTGTCCTTCACAGGCCTCATATTTCATAGGCAGTAACATTCTTCTCAAAAACAAAAAGGAAATTCAGATCCAGTTTCACATTTTCCCCTGCAGGTAGCATTCACAAGATTTTTTTTCCTCTTCTGATAACATTTTGCTTCCTCTTCTCTCCCTCAAGGTCTTTCCACATTTTAAAACACAAAAGCAAAAGCATGAAAGAACCATAAAACTTTTACAAGGGTCTTAAGCACCTTAGGTTCAAGTTGTCCTGTATTCT
>NW_011483388.1:0-565 GCF_000754665.1 Bison bison bison
CAGCTGTGTATTCTTGCCACCTCTTCTTAATATCTTCTGCTTCTGTTAGGTCCATGCCATTTCTGTCCTTTATCGAGCCCATCTTTGCATGAAATGTTCCCTTGGTTCTCTAATTTTCTTGAAAAGACCTCTAGTCTTTCCCATTCTGTTGTTTTCCTCTATTTCTTTGCATTGATCGCTGAGGAAGGCTTTCTTATCTCTTCTTGCTATTCTTTGAAACTCTGCATTCAGATGCTTATATCTTTCCTTTTCTCCTTTGCTTTTCACTTCTCTTCTTTTCACAGCTATTGGTAAGGCCTCCCCAGACAGCCATTTTGCTTTTTTGCATTTTTTTCCCATGGGGATGGTCTTGATCCCTGTCTCCTGTACAATGTCACGAACCTCAGTCCATAGTTCATCAGGCACTCTACCAGATCTAGGCCCTTAAATCTATTTCTCACTTCCACTGTATAATCATAAAGGATTTGATTTAGGTCATACTTGAATGGTCTAGTCGTTTTTCCCTACTTTCTTCTATTTTAAGTCTGAATTTGGCAATAAGGAGTTCATGATCTGAGCCACAGTC
>NW_011483388.1:4081-5355 GCF_000754665.1 Bison bison bison
AAATCTTTGTTGTTCAGTCGCTCAGTTGTGTCCCACTCTTTGAACCCCATGGACTGGAGCACACCAGGCTTTGCTTTCCTTCACTATCTCCCAGAGTTTGCTCAGACTCATGTCCATCAAGTCGGTGATGCCATCCACCCATTTCATCCTCTGTCTTCCCCTTTTTCTCCTGCTTTCAATTTTTCCCAGCATCAGGTAACACCGAACTTGATAGCTCCTAAAGCTAATTTGTGAAACTCTTACTGTGGAGGGCTCACAGGAACAATCCTAGTGATAATAATGTGGAATCATTTTTAAAAGTATGTATCTTAGTTGCAGCATGTGGGATCTATTTTCCTAACCAGAAATCAAACCCAGGCTCCCTGCATTGGGAGGGCAGAGTCTTAGCCAATGGACCACCAGGGAAGTGCCAAAAGATCATCTTCAAGGAGCTTAAGGGTTGTATTCTTAACATGAATCTGTTGTAATGTTACCTTTCAGAAATTCTAGATTAATTTTAAATTTGTATTAGAAGTGTTATCATGCTGCCTCTATGCTTTCCATAAAGACTAGGATAGAAAAGTAACAATTTTCTAATCCTCTACAGAAAGAATGAATATGAATTTGTTTGAAGAACAGAAATGATTTTATATATATAGATAGATAGATAGATAGATCGCTAGGCATTTAATATGCTTACTGCACATAGCAATCGTGTCTTTTCTGAAACATTTGGGGTCTGATGACAATGGCGAGATTGCTATCCCTCTTCAAGATGGAGAAGCAGCTTTTAAGGAAAAGGCAGCTTTATAATGGTGAGTTTTGGAATACACTTGTCAGGACCAAATGTATCTTCTCATATGTTGTCTAATCTCATACTATTCTAACACCAATTCCAAGCACACATTCATTTCTTTATGGTTTCACTTTTGCAACACACAAGAGTCAATATTCTCCAGATTGTACTTTACATGTGTCTAGTATGTTAATATTCTTCACAAATCTTGTTATATTGTAGTCTCACTTAACCTCAATTTTAAAAAGACCTAAGGATTTAGATCAAAAAAATTATTTCATTTCTATCTTACATTCATGTATCATATAGTAGTATTTCATGGTTCATAGTTTATTAAACAAAGTAATATTGTCCAAGACTTTTTTTTTGATAGATACCATAGCTAATTTGTGCCTGGTATGGTAGGAACGCATCTTTCTATTGCAAAACTTATATTGAGGAAATCTTGCATTCATTAAATCCATTATGGACAGGAGGTACTTTCCTATAGGATTGTGTG
>NW_011483388.1:9119-11663 GCF_000754665.1 Bison bison bison
GCAGATCTTGAGAACATCTCAGGCTCAATATATACAGCTTTGGTAGTGTTCCCTGAAGTTTCATGTTCTGTGCTCATCTTCTGGGCCAGTGGCTCCATGATTCTCACCCTGTACAGACACAGTCAGCGAGTCCAGTATATTCACAAGGCTAGGGTATCTTCCAGACCCCCCGCTGAGTCCAGAGCCACCCAAAGCATCCTACTCTTGGCGAGCACCTTCATGTGTTTCCACACCCTGTCCTGCATCTTTAACATTACTCTTGCTCTTTTTCATAATCCCAGTTGGTGGTTGGTGTATACAACTGGCCTGATTAATGTATGTTTTCCCTTTATCAGCCCCTTTCTGCTTATGAGCCGTGACTCCATCATATCCAGTCTCTGCTTTTTGTACATGAAGAACTCAGTATCCCCTGATCTTATCAGAAAAATGTAAATTGTATATTTTTAAAATTTTATCAAGGTATAGTTGATTTATAGTGTTGTGTTTGTTCCGGGTATATGAAAAAGTGAATCAGTTATACATATGTGTGTATATCTACTCTTTTTAGATGCTTCCTCATGTAGGCCATTACAGAGTATTGAATAGAGTTCGCCGTGCTATACAATAGGTCACTTCTTTTTTGTTGTTAACCAGGCCTCGGGGCATGTGGGACTTGGTTCCCAGTGATTGAACCCCTTCTCCCTGCCTAGAAAGGGTTTAGTCTTAAGCACAGGACCATCTGAGAAGTCTCCACTAGGTCCTTAGTAGGTACCTATTTTATACATAGTAGTGTATATTTGGGGCTTCCCTGGTGCCTGGGTGTGAAAGAATCCGGCTGGCAATGCAGGAGACTCCAGTTCGATTCCTGGGTTGGGAAGATCCCACATGCCACAGGGCAACTAAGCCCAAGCACGACAATACTGAGCCTGTGTGCCTAGAGCCTGTGCTCTGCAAGGGAAGCCACCACAGTGATAAGCCCACACTCACTGCAGCTAGAAAAAGCCCTCATGCAACAGCCAAGACCCAGCACAGCCTAAATAAGTAAATAAAATTCCACTTGTGATCCTTTAGTGTATAAAGGGTAAAGGTTTTCCAGGCATATTTTATATGCCTAAGATATTTGCACCATGAAATATTTAGAAATATTTATTTCTAAATATTTAGAAATAAAATGTTTCTACATTTCTAAAATGTAGAAACAATCCATGAGCAAGACTTAGCCCAGTTTAAATGAGGGCTTTTTTTTGGTTTGTTTTTTGTTTTGCTTTTTTAATTTAGATACTATAAAAAAATGAAGTATATGTTATGTTAGTTTCAGGTGTAGACAGCAAAGTGACTCACTATATATATATATTTTTTTTCTTTTTCAGATTCTTTCCCTTATAGATTATTACAAAATATTGAGTGCAGTCCCTGTGTTGTACACTAGGTCTTTGTTGCTTATCTATTTTATATATGGTAGTGTGTATATGTTAATTCCAACTTCCTAAATTGTCCTTCCTCCCACTTATCCCTTTTGATAATCACAAGTTTCTCTTCTATGTTTGAGTATCTTTCTATTTTGTAAATAAGTTTATTTGTATCTTCTTTTGAAAAAAAGATTCCACATATAAGTGATATAGTGCGGCAAGAGGAGCTACCCCACCTACGAGGTCAGGGGCAGCGGCCAAGAGTGCCAGGCTGCGACGGCGCAGGAACGGCTGAGGGGAGCTACCGAAGTCTGAGGTCGGGGGTGGGGGTGGGGGGCGGCCGAGAGGAGTTAGCCCGCATCTGAGGCCAGGGGCAGCGGCCTGGAGGAGCTACCCCATGCCCTCACGCCCGAGGCCAGGGGCGGTGGCCAGGAGGACCAAACTCACGTCCAAGGAGCAGTGGCTGCACAGGTGCAGGAGGGCCTAGAGGAGCTATCCCACGTTGAAGGTCAGGAAGGGCGGTGGTGAGGAGATACCCCTTGTTCAAGGTAAGGAGCAGCCGTGAAAAGATACCCCACGCCCAAGGTAAGAGAAACCCAAGTAAGATGGTAGGTGTTGCAAGAGGGCATCAGAGGGCAGACACACTGAAAACATACTCGTAGGAAACTAGTCAATCTAATCACACTAGGACCACAGCCTTGTCTAACTCAATGAAACTAAGCCATGCCTGTGGGGCAACCCAAGACAGGCGGGTCATGGTGGAGAGATCTGACAGAATGTGGTCCACTGGAGAAGGGAATGGCAAACCACTTCAGTATTCTTGCCTTGAGAACCCCATGAACAGTATGAAAAGGCAAAATGATAGGATACTGAAAGAGGAACTCCCCAGGTCAGTAGGTGGCCAATATGCTACGGGAGATCAGTGGAGAAATAACTCCAGAAAGAATGAAGGGATGGAGCCAAAGCAAAAACAATACCCAGCTGTGGATGCGACTGGTGATAGAAGCAAGGTCCGATGCTGTAAAGAGCAATAGTGCATAGGAACCTGGAATGTCAGGTCCATGAATCAAGGCAAATTGGAAGTGGTCAAACAAGAGATGGCAAGAGTGAATGTCGACATTCTAGGAATCAGTGAACTCAAATGGACTGGAATGGG
>NW_011483388.1:13161-13240 GCF_000754665.1 Bison bison bison
TGGCTTAAAGCTCAACATTCAGAAAACAAAGATCATGGCATCTGGTCCCATCACTTCATGGGAAATAGATGGGGAACCC
>NW_011483388.1:14132-16435 GCF_000754665.1 Bison bison bison
GAGGAGAAGGGGACGACAGAGGATGAGATGGCTGGATGGCATCACTGACTCGATGGACGTGAGTCTGAGTGAACTCTGGGAGTTGGTGATGGACAGGGAGGCCTGGCGTGCTGCAATTCATGAGGTCGCAAGGAGTCGGACACGATTGAGTGGCTGAACTCAACTGATGTGCTATTTGTTTTTCTTTATACAGGTTACTTCATTTAGTATGATAATCCCTAAGTCCATCCATGGTGCTGCGAATGGCATTATTTCATTTTTTTTTAATGGCTGAGTAATATTCTATTGTGTTTATATACCATATCTTCTTTATCCATTAATCAGGTGATGGTCATTTAGGTTGTTACCATGTCTTAGCTAGTGTAAACAGTGCTGCTGTGAACATTGGGATGCATGTATCTTTCCAAATTATAGTTTTCTCTGGATATATACCCAGGGGTGGGATTGCTGGATCATATGTTATTAATTGCTCTATTTTAAGATTTTTCAAGGAAACTGCAGCCTGTTCTTGATAGTGGCTGAACCAATGTACATTCCCACCAACAATGAAGGAGGATTCCCTTTTCTCCATACCCTCTCCAGCATTTATAATCTGTAGACATTTTGATGACCAGTGTAAGGTGTTATCTCACTAGCTTTGATTTGCATTTCTCTAATAATTAGTGATGTTGAGCATTTTTTCATGAGCCTGTTGGCCACATGTATACTTTGAAGAAATATCTATTTGGATCTTTCCCCAGTTTTTGATTGGGTTGTTTGAATTTTTGATATTGAGTTGTATGAGCTGTTTGTATATTTTGCAGATTAATCAATTGTCAGTTGCATAATTTGCAAATATTTTTTCCCATTCTGTAGGTTGCCTTTCTGATAGCAGGAGTATTTTTGTTTGTTTCATGGGGTGGGCACCAGCCTCTCTCACATTATAAGTTGGCTGGGGCTTTAGGCTGTGTAGTATCAGGCTGGCTTCTGGAGGAACTGGAGATAACAGGATTAGCCTGACTCTCAGAAGAACTGAAGTCTAAAGCTTAGCCACACATACAGATCCTGATAGAGCTCAAGTAAAACACTCTGGGCATCTGGGCTTGGGTGAAGCTCCCTGGTGGCTGTACTCCCTGTGTCGTCAGGTATCAATGCCAGGAAAATGACATAGCATCACTTCATGGGGAGAGGAAAACTGGAGCTCTAATTTGACTATTTTTTCTCAACTCTGACCCATGCATCTCTTCCATTGACAGGTATCCTTTTTTTAGTCGCTCTGTTGTGTCCAGCTCTTTATGACCCCAAGGACTATAGCTCACCAGGCTCCTCTGTCCATGGAATTCTCCAGGCAAGAATACTGGAGTGGGTTGCCATTCCCTTCTCAAGGAGATCTTCCCAACCCAGGGATCGAACCCATGTATCCTGCATTGTAGGTGAATTCCTGACCGTCTGATCCACCAGGGAATGTATCTTTACCCTGTAATCAACCATTACAGTGAGTGGAACAGCTCTCAGTGAGTGCTGAGTCCTTCTAGAGAATGAATAAAACTGAGTGTGGGTTTGGGAACACCCACACTTGCAGTTAGTGTCAAAAACAGGTGTGGCCTGACTGATGATATTTCACTCTTAAACTTCTCAGTTGGGCTGAAAACTCTCACAGGGGAAATGGATAGTGGGCTTTGTTCAGATTGTGTGTTTTCCTGCTGGAAAGTGAAAGAGTGATTTTGCCCCTTAAAGTTTTTGTCTCATCATTTATTGCATAACCAATGAGTGCTCCTTAATGAAATTGCACAAAGACCTCTGGTAACCATTCAGTACTGCTGAATGCAGAGAACAGCCCTAGCTATAGTTAAAAGAACAGCAGAGGACTTTCCTGGTGTCCAGTGGTTTAGAATCCACCTGTCAATGCAGAGGACATGGGCTCAATCCCTGGTCCAGGAAGATACCACCGGCCATGGGACAACTAAGCCTGTGCATCACAACTACTCAAGACCATGGGTCTAGAGCCCATGCTCTGGAAGAGTAGAAGCCATCACAATGAGAAGTCCACACACCACAATTAGAGAGAATCCCCTATTCACCACAACTAGAGAAAGGCTATGTGCATCAGTGAAGACCCAGCACAACCAAACATACATTAAAAAAAAAAAAACAGTTGATACTGCCTGCTAAACCATCTGATCCTGGTGTTTTCATTTCTGATGGACACTTTTATAAATACCCCTCTGTCTTCTGTGGATATTTTTCTATTTGTACTTCATATCAGTGTTGGGATCTGTATTGGTCAAGTAAAATATCCTAGAAAATGTCTATTATCACCATAT
>NW_011483388.1:19807-20454 GCF_000754665.1 Bison bison bison
TTCATTATCATTTCTGCTCCTCTAGCTCCAACATCAACCTAAGGCTTCATCTGGGATCTAAAACAGTATAGTCCAGTGTAGGATCAGAGATGCAGAACAAAGAAGAAGAGGTAGAGCTGTTTTAAGTACAAGAAGAAGGTCCCATACAGGGACTTCCCTTGTGGTCTGGTGGCTAAGACTCCAAGCTCCCAATGCAGGGGATGTGCAAGCTTGATCTTTGATCAGGGAAATAGGTCCCACATGCTGAAAAAATTTTTTTATTTAATTTAATTTTATTTTTAAACTTTACAATATTGTATTGGTTTTGCCAAATATCAAAATGAATCCTCCACAGGTATACATGTGTTCCCCATCCTGAACCCTCCTCCCACCTCCCTCCCCATACCATCCCTCTGGGTCGTCCCAGTGCACCAGCCCCAAGCATCCAGTATCGTGCATCGATCCTGGACTGGTGACTCATTTCATATATGATATTATACATGTTTCATTGCCATTCTCCCAAATCATCCCACCCTCTCCCTCTCCCACAGAGTCCAAAAGACTATTCTATACATCAGTGTCTCTTTTGCTGTCTCGTATACAGGGTTATTGTTACCATCTTTCTAAATTCCATATATATGTGTTAGTATACTATATTGGTATTTTTC
>NW_011483389.1:0-322 GCF_000754665.1 Bison bison bison
AAAAATTGCTTCTCTCATGTGACAAACAAGGAAGCTATTTAATAAGTCTGGCCTTGCATAACTTTTGTCTGCTTCCATTCAAATAAGCATAGGTTCAAACTGAGTTCCCTGCTATTAATACATAAGGTCTAATTCACAGTTTCAAATGTTTCTTCAAATCAATTGTAGAACAATTGGGTATTTTTAAATCAAGGACCTTTTAGTTGGAAATAATAGAAACCTATTCCAACTAGGGGAGAAGGCAATGGCACCCCAGCCTGGTAGGCTGCAGTCCATGGGGTCGCTAAGAGTCAGACACGACTGAGCGACTTCACTTTCACTT
>NW_011483389.1:4174-5931 GCF_000754665.1 Bison bison bison
CGGCTCCAAATTCTGATGTTTTGCTTTGACTGGCATACAAACTTATATTTGGTAACGTTAACTCACAAACCCTGCTCCTCCCCTGTTTGGCCCCATTTCAGTAAATGGCAACTCCATTCTTCTATTTTGTTGAACACAAAAGTTTTGAAGTCATTCTTGACAATGTGCCTTCTATCACACTCTATATGCAGTCCATCTGCAAATCTGGTGAGATCTACCTTTAAATTATATCCAGAATCTTCATCACCACTTCTCACCACCTCTACGACTACCATCTTAAGTCAAGTCATCTCATTTCTTGCCTGGATTTTTGATGTCAACTACAAATTGGCACTTACCTTGGGCACTTGCCATCTACTTCTACACTGATTAAATCATGTGCTGCTACAGCTGTTTACCTTTAACACCCACTGAAGGGAGTTCAGGTGGAGAGCAAAAATGAGGCACTATGTGGTCTGGAAAAACTGACAGAATGGGTCTTCAGATAGTTAGATATTTTCAGGAGCTGATTTGATGAGCCCAATTCTTGCATCCCCTCATATTTAGAAAAGCGCTAAATTCCTTCATGGTGACATCTGCGCCTCATGACTAGCAGAAACCGTCTGCAAAAATATGTGTTTGGTTGCATATACTCTGCCTTCACCAAAATCACATATATACTGACCTTTCACCCCTACCAATTTGGATCAATATCTCAGAGTAATCTGAGATGCTGTCTCCCAGGCTATAGTCCTCATTTGCCCCAAATTAACTTAACTTGAAACTCTTACATTCTACAATTTCTTAAGTTGGCAATATCAAGAAAATGAGTCCAGAGGAAATGGAAAGAAATATTATGACTACATATGGCAGCTAACTGGATTGTTTGTGATTACATTATGAAAGAACCTCTCCCCTGGAAATATTAAAGAAATTTTTTTCAGGAAGCTGGATATATTTTTAAAATATATGGAAATAGAAACCATTGAAATTTGAGTTATTGTTATTGTTAACTCTTATTAATATCCACAGGCTGAAGGTGAAGTCTAAGAAAGTTTGTGTAATACATAGGAAATTTTTCATTCATTAAGATTTTGTCTTATACATTTATTTCTTCTCTTATTCAAGATTTATTATTCCAATCATATTTTTAATTCCATTTTTTTCTGTCTCCTCTAAGATAGGAAATGTCTCTACTGATTATTTCCTATTGTTGTCCCTATTTTTAATGCCTTTCTTTTCTCTAACTCGTTTCCCATAGCCTATAAACATGTTTAACTAAATCTTTTCCATTAAAAAGAAACACTCTATCTTACCTTGTGGAAGTAATTGTTAAAACAATGGGTTGGAGTTTAGCACCAGTATTTACTAGCTATGTGTCCTTGGGCAAAATTTTAAATGCCTCTGTGCCATTTCCTTCCCTGTAAAAATGAAATAATAATAGTTCTTACTTTATGAGGTTATTTTGATAGTTAAAGGGTGACTAATAAAGCTCTTAGAACAGTGCTTGACAGATAGTAAATGCTATATGTGTTTGCTAAATAAAAATTAATTAATTGATTAATTAATCAATGCTCAATTTATGGTTTGTTAGAACTCTGCTGATACTGCATAAGGAAATGGCAACCTACTCTAGTATTCTTGCCTGGAGAATCCCATGGACAGAGGAGCCTGGTGAGCTACAGTCCACAGGATAGCAAAGAGTCAGACACGACTGAGCTACTAACACACACACACATAACTCTGCTGAAGGTTAAAAAAAAAAAAACAACTTAATT
>NW_011483389.1:8228-8586 GCF_000754665.1 Bison bison bison
CTTGAACATCTGGATGTTCACGGTTCACGTATTGCTGAAGCCTGGCTTGGAGAATTTTGAACATTACTTTACTAGCATGTAAGATGAGTGCAATTGTGTGGTATTTTGAGCATTCTTTGGCATTGCCTTTCTTTGGGATTGGAATGAAAACTGATCTTTTCCAGTCCTGTGGCCACTGCTGAGTTTTCCAGATTTGCTGGCATATTTAGTGCAGCACTTTCACAGCATCATCTTTCAGGATTTGAAATGGCAAAACTGAAATTCCATCACCTCCACTAGCTTTGTTCGTAGTGATGCTTTCTAAGGCCCAACTTGACTTCACTATTCCAGGATGTCTGGCTCTAGGTCAGTGATCACA
>NW_011483389.1:8696-9147 GCF_000754665.1 Bison bison bison
ATGAAGCGATGGGACCAGATGTCATGATCTTTGTTTTCTGAATGTTGAGCTTTAAGTCAATTTTTTTCACTCTCCACTTTCACTTTCATCAAGAGGTCTTTTTAGTTCCTCTTCACTTTCTGCCATAAGGGTGGTGTCATCTGCATATCTGAGGTTATGGATATTTCTCCCGGCAATCTTGATTCCACCTTGTGTTTCTCCAGCCCAGCGTTTATCATGATGTACTCTGCACATAAGTTAAATAAACAGGGTGACAATATACAGCCTTGATGTACTCCTTTTCTTATTTGGAACCAGTCTGTTGTTCGATGTCCAGTTCTAACTGTTGCTTCCTGACCTGCATATATGTTTCTCAAGAGGCACATCAGGTAGTTTGATATTCCCATCTCTTTCAGAATTTTCCACATTTTATTGTGATCCACATAGTCAAAGACATTGGCATAGTCAATAA
>NW_011483389.1:9247-9495 GCF_000754665.1 Bison bison bison
GTGGTCCATTGGAGAAGGGGATGGCAAACCACTTCAGTATTCTTGCCTTGAGAACCCCATGAACAGTATGAAAAGGCAAAAAAGATAGAACACTTGACCCAGTGGAGTACTAAATTCTTCTTGGAATTCTCCCTTTATTTCCTGGACACCATTTTCCTGGTTTTTCCTGTAACTCTCTGATACTTTCTATTCAATTTCTTTTGTAATTTCCATGGGGTTCTGTCTTTAATCCTCTTCCCTTATTGCTC
>NW_011483389.1:9595-10312 GCF_000754665.1 Bison bison bison
TTGACTTCACATTCCAGGATGTCTGGCTCTAGGTCAGTGATCACACCATCGTGATTATCTTGGTTGTGAAGGTCTTTTTTGTACAGCTCTTCTGTGTATTTCTGCCACCTTTTCTTAATATCTTCTGCTTCTGTTAGGTCCATACCATTTCTGTCCTTTACCAAGCCCATCTTTGCATGAAATGTTCCCTTGGTATCTCTGATTTTCTTGAAGAGATCTCTAGTCTTTTCCAATCTGTTGTTTTCCTCTATTTCTTTGCATTGATCATTGAGGAAGGCTTTCTTATCTCTTCTTGCTATTCTTTGAAACTCTGCATTCAGATGCTTATATCTTTCCTTTTCTCCTTTGCTTTTTGCTTCTCTTCTTTTCACAGCTATTTGTAAGGCCTCCTCAGACAACCATTTTGCTTTTTTGTATTTCTTTTCCATGGGGATGATCTTGATCCCTGACTCCTGTACACTGTCACGAGCCTCCGTCCATAGTGCATCAGGCACTCTTTCTATCAGATCTAGTCCCTTAAATATATTTCTCACTTCCACTGTATAATCATAAGGGATTTGATTTAGGTCATACCTGAATGGTCTAGTGGTTTTCCCTACTTTCTTCTATTTAAGTCTGAATTTGGCAATAGGAGTTCATGATCTGAGCCACAGTCAGCTCCTGGTCTTTTTTTTTTTTGCTGACTGTGTAGAGCTTCTCCTATCTTTGGCTGCAAAG
>NW_011483389.1:10412-11805 GCF_000754665.1 Bison bison bison
ACTCCATAATTTAATCTCTGCTAATTTCTTCAAATTCATCTTTCAGTAATTTCAGTACCTCACCACAATGAATGGCTTGCACTTTCCAGAGTGTGCTGGTAGTGCTGATTCCTCTGCCAAGCAATATCCTTCCCACCTCTACAATTATTCCTTAATTTTCAAGTCTTAATTAACTTTTTTTTGATACATTAAGTGAATTTTCTCCTTTAAGTCATATATATATATGTATGTATATGTATTTTGTTGCTACCAGTATCCCCAGAGCGCAATGCTGTAAGGAGCTCAATATTTTTTGTATGGACTGAATTATAGCAGTTAAATTAATATTTTGCATGTGTTTATTTTTCACAGGCAACTGTATATGTTTTTAGAAAAAGATTAGTTTATTGGGACGTCCCTGGTGGTCCAGCAGTTAAGACTCTGTACTTGCACTTTAGGTGCACCAGTTCAACCCCTTCTCCTCAGTCAGGAGTTCCTCAATGCCACGAAGTGTTGCAAAAGTAAAAAAAAAAAAGAGATTGACTTACAGTCTTCAGAACTCTGGCCATAAGCACTCAATTACCTTTTAAAATCTCTTCAGACTTTTATGTTGTGATTTCTGTAACAAATTGAACAAGTTTTCAGCTCTCAACATTATTAATTTGATTTTTATTTTCCTGACAAACCAGTTACACAGGATTCCACTAACATTTAGAAGTGGCGTATATGGAGCTTTATTAGGCAATAAGTGTGACAATTCCATTTTTCTTAAGAAAAGTTATGGACAAACATTTAGGGAAATCACGAAAAAGTATGTGTCACTATATATCTCTGAAAGTGAAAGTTGCTCAGTTGTGTCCGACTCTTTGCAACCCCATGGACTATATAGTCCATGGAATTCTCCAGGCCGTAATACTGGAGTGGGTAGTCTTTCCCTTCTCTGGGGGATATTCCCAACCCAGAGATAGAACCCAGGTCTCTTACACTATGGGTGGAGTTACCTGCTGAGCCAAGGAAGCCCACTGGATGAGTCTTAACTGCTAAATTTATGATAGTTCTTTGAATTTGAGAGAAACAGAACCAGTCCATCACATTAAGAATATAACCTTGTATTCACCAGAAATGCCAGCTGCAAAGAGGAGAAATGGGATTCTTCTGAGAGCTATAAAAAGCAAGGATCAATCAGTCTCTTTCTCACACACACACACACACACATACATACAAAGTAGCTGACTGAGTAGTGTATGTACAGGAGAAGAAACAATTTTTAGAAAGAGCAGAAAAGAAATGGGCCGGTCTTCCTCTTATTTTTTTTCTTGGTGAGCCAAGTTTCTGATTGGAGACCTGGGAAGGTAGATGCCAAGCTCCACCCCCTGGGTCTCAGGGACAGCAAAGGGACAGACTGTGATTGGAG
>NW_011483389.1:11905-12180 GCF_000754665.1 Bison bison bison
ATCCCATCAGGAAGCTTCTATAAGCTTCTTATCTTTCTCCATCAGAGGGCAGAAAGACTGAAAACCACAATCACAGGAAACTAACCAATCTGACCACATGGACCACAACCTTGTCTAACTCAATGAAACTATGAGCCATGCCATGTAGGACCACCCAAGATGGACAGGTCATGGTAAAGAGTTATGACCAAATGTGGTCCATTGGAGAAGGGGATGGCAAACCACTTCAGTATTCTTGCCTTGAGAACCCCATGAACAGTATGAAAAGGCAAAAA
>NW_011483389.1:13778-15320 GCF_000754665.1 Bison bison bison
CAGTGGGAAGAGCCAGGAGCAAGGACCTTAGGAAAGACAGAGGAAGAGCAAGTGGGGAGAGCAGACCTCATAAATGAGCAGAGCATTGCAGCCAGGGAGGACCTCAGAAATGGTAGGGAGCAGGTGGAGTAAACCGTTGAAATGAGGGTAAGAGACCAGAGCAGGGAGGGTGGACTTTTGAAAAAGAAAGTGGATTCTCTTTTTATTGTTGAGCTGTAAGAGTTCTTTATGTTGTGGACACTGGAACCTTCTCAGATATATGATTTAAAAATATTTTCTCCTATTTTGTTGTTGTTTTTTCATTTTCTTGACTATCCTTTGAAGCACAAAAGTTTTTAATTTTGACAAAGTACAATTTTTTTTCTTCTGTTGTTCATGCTTTGGTATCATATCTAAGAAATTATGATTTACTCCTATGTTTCTAAGAGTTTTCTAGTTTCCACTTTGATTCATATTTTATACTCACATCATTGATTCATATTGAGTTAAATGTTTGCAGATAGTGTGAAGTAGAATCTAACTTCTCTTAAATTCTTTTGCCTGTGAATATCCAGTTGTTGCAACATCATTTGTTATAAAGACTATTCTTTCTCCTATTAAATGGTCTTTCTTAACTTCATTTTTGGATAGTTCATTGTTTTCCTAACTTCATTTTTGGGTAGTTCATTGCTAGGGTATATAAACAGAATTTATTGCTACCCAATAAATTATTGGGTAAACTTCATCATTTCTTATTGTGGTGTGCAAGAGCTATTATTCTTCATTGCAGTGCAGCAGGTTTCTCATTGTGGTGGCTTCTCTTGTTGCTGATCACAGGGTCTAGGCATTCAGATGGATTTCAGTAACTGCAGCATGTGGGCTCAGTAGTTGCAGTTCCCAGGCTCTAGGACAGGAGCTCAGTAGCTGTGGCACAGGTGTTTAGTTACTCTGTGTCATATGAAATCTTCTCAGACCAGGGATTGAACTGGTGTCCCTCGCTTTGCAAGTGGATTAACCACTGGGCAACCAGGGAAGCCCCAGGCAAAACTTTTGGTTAGTCATTTAAGGCCCTACTAGTTTGAAGCCAAGAAAAATACATCATAAAGAGTAAATATATGTTGTTTCTATAAAAGTGAAAAGTGAAAGTGTTAGTCACTCAGTCATGTCCAACTCTTTGTGACCCCATGGACTGTAGCTGGTGAGAAATCTATGCTTTTCCAATAAACTTCCCCACGCTTTTATTAAAATGAAAAGATTATTTTTAACAATGTATATCTTTGGAAAGCTACACATATGCATTAGAAAAGTAATTTTATATTATTTGTATATTATATATATAATTTTATATTATTTATGGGGCCTTCTCTGGTGGCTCAGATGGTAAAAAATCTGCCTGCAATGTGGGAGACCCGGGTTCCATCCTTGGTTAGGAAAATCCCTGAAGAAGAGAATGGTTACCCACTCCAGTATTCTTGCCTGGAGAATTGCATGGCCAGAGGAGCCTGGCGGGCTACAGTCCATGGGGTCTCAGAGTCAGACATGACTGAAAAGCAATTTTATATT
>NW_011483389.1:15420-15542 GCF_000754665.1 Bison bison bison
GCCCTGAGCATCCTATACCATGTATCGAACCTGGACTGGAGATTCATTTCACATATGATAATATACATGTTTCAATGCCATTCTCCCAAATCATCCCACCCTCACCCTCTCCCACAGAGTCC
>NW_011483389.1:15642-16110 GCF_000754665.1 Bison bison bison
AATTAGAAAGAGAGGAACCCTTTTTCCTTGTTAGATATATTATATCATAGATCCATAAATGTTTATAAGGTATCCACTCTGTATTAGACTTCCCTGGTGGCTTAGATGGTAAAGCGTCTGCCTACAAGGTGGGAGACCGGGGTTCAATCCCTGGGTTGGGAAGATCTGGAGAAGGAAATGGCAACCCACTCCAGTATTTTTGCCTGGAGAATCCCATGGACAGAGGAGCCTGATAGGCTACAGTCCATGGGGTCGCAAAGAGTCAGACACGACTGAGCGACTTCACTTTCATTTTCACTCTGTATTAAGCACTATGTAGACACTTGGTGTACTGATAAATAAACATGGTCTCATCTCAAATATTTAATAATGTGGTTGGAGAGGCAGATAAATAAATACATGCAGTTATATGATGTTTTAAGTGTTTCCAAAGTATTATGTGTTGTCAGAGTCTCTCAGAAATTGAGA
>NW_011483389.1:16210-16577 GCF_000754665.1 Bison bison bison
TGGCTTATTTCACTCTGTATAATAGGCTCCAGTTTCATCCACCGCATTAGAACTGGTTCAAATGCATCTTTTTAATGGCTGAGTAATACATTGTGTATATGTACCACAGCTTTCTTATCCATTTGTCTGCTGATGGACATCTAGGTTGCTTCCATGTCTTGGATATTATAAACAGTGCTGCAATGAACATTGGGGTACACGTGTCTCTTTCAATTCTGGTTTCTTCAGTGTGTATGCCCAGCACTGGGATTGCTGGGTAGTATGGCAGTTTTGTTTCCAGTTTTTTAAGGAATCTCCACACTGTTCTCCATAGTGGCTGTACTAGTTTGCATTCCCACCAACAGTGTAAGAGGGTTCCCTTTTCTCC
>NW_011483389.1:16677-17428 GCF_000754665.1 Bison bison bison
TCTTAGATCACTTACATTTTTTGAGGTTTCTGGTATTTTAAGTATTTAAAAAATGACAAAACAATGTTTACAAAAATTGAGGTATATTTTAAATGTTTATAAATAATAAAATAGTGCTTTCAACATATTCTAAAACATCAGGCAGTATAGTTAGGCTTTTCACAAGAAAATCAATTCTTTAATTTTAATAAAAATTTAATTATTCATATGGCATCTCAAGCAGCATGATCTATTTTATTTTTTAAATATAAATTTATTTAATTGGAGGCTAATTACTTTAAAATATTGTGTTGGTTTTGCCATACATCAACATGAATCCACCATGGGTATACACGTGTTCCCCCTACTGAACCCCCCTCCCACCTACCTGCCCATCCATCCCTCTGGGTCATCCTAGTGCACCAGCCCCGAGCATCCTGTATCATGCATTGAACCTGGACTGGTGATCTGTTTCACATATTATACACGTTTCAATGCCATTCTCCCAAATCATCCCACCCTCACCCTCTCCCACAGAGTCCAAAAGACTGTTCTATACATCTGTTTCTCTTTTGCTGTCTCACATATAGGGTTATCATTACCATCCATATATATGTGTTATTATACTGTATTGGTGTTTTTCTTTCTGGCTTATTTCACTCTGTATAATAGGCTCCAGTTTCATCCACCTCATTAGAACTGATTCAAATGCATTCTTTTTAATGGCTGAGTAATACATTGTGTATATGTACCACAGCTTTCTTATCCATTT
>NW_011483389.1:18293-18675 GCF_000754665.1 Bison bison bison
AAACTCAAAATGGATTAAAGATCTAAATGTAAGACCAGAAACTATAAAACTCCTAAAGGAGAACATAGGGAAAACACACTGATATAAATCACAGCAGGATCCTCTATGACTCACCTCCCAGAATATTGGAAATAAAAGCATGATCTATTTTAAACGGTATGAGGAATGTTGTTTCTTCAAACCTGATAGTATACTTCTGAGACTAAGTATATCTCACTTAGATCAAGAATTCAAATTTGAGGCTCTGTGGTGAATCCTGGACCAAATGGTTCTCCTTGGGAGACTGGATTCTCCAGATGGATTCAGTGGAGAATGTCATCACATGGAATAGCAAAAACAAAGCACCATGTCTCTGTAATGATATATCTTGAGAACTGAGACA
>NW_011483389.1:19055-20111 GCF_000754665.1 Bison bison bison
TTTTGAAAGTAATTAAGTTTTTAAAATAATTTTTATTCTTTTCAGCTTTATTAAGATATAATTGACATATACCACTGTGTAAGTTTAAGGTGATGTACAATGTGATGATTTGATTCGCATATGTATTGTGAAATGTTTGTCTT
Organism: Bison bison bison; assembly: GCF_000754665.1. Classification (NCBI taxonomy): domain Eukaryota; kingdom Metazoa; phylum Chordata; class Mammalia; order Artiodactyla; family Bovidae; genus Bison; species Bison bison. Next base: position 19,199 of record NW_011483389.1, read on the forward strand.
GGTAAGAAAAAGTAATTAAGGTTTTAAATAAGTTTGTAAATGACAATTATGTGTAAAAAATCAAAACTGCTGGTGTTTCTCAGTTTTTTGTTTTTTGTTTTTTTTTTTTTCTGCTGTGAAACCATCTATTCATCTTGGCCCGCTTAACATACACCTGTATACTCAGAAGATAGAAACCTCAAAATAGAAAAATGAAGTACATTTTAGAGGCCATATGCATACAGATGAAAAACTTTTTAGTGTCAATAATATTAAATGCTAATTCAAGTATTTATTATTCACTATGTATTTAAGAAAATTTCTATGGAACAGAAGTACTTCTTACATTATACTTTTTCCCTTCAATTTTCTAATGTTATTGGTAGAATTTTAGAGTTAGAAGAGACTATAGAGACTATCTTATTTCTGAATAGTCAAATAAGGAAGTGTCTAGAAAGAGAAAGGAATGTCATTGCTAAACTCATTTCACTTAGGCAATACCGGAAGTCTTTTTTTTTAGTTGTCATGGTACATTTTTATGTTGGGGCCATACATAGTTTTTCTTAATACCTTTTTTCCAATTATATTTCAATTTAGACATTTGTGAATTTAATATGAAATATTGGTGAAATCCCAAATACTAGGCTTATTTTCAGAAAACCTAGCACAGAAGCATAGAATGGGTGTTCAAGATTATGGACCTGGGGTATTTTTCTTTTCTCCCTTTGAATCTGGAGCACCATCATGATTATAATTTCCTACTCACTTGACTTACATCATAGTTGACATTTTAAATACTGACACTAGACCTTACTGGAGTGTGTTGCCATGGGTACTATGCCATACAGTGGAGAAGACAATGGCAACCCACTCCAGTACTCTTGCCTGGAAAATCCCACGGACGGAGGAGCCTGGTAGGCTGCAGTTCATGGGG
>NW_011483389.1:20211-22489 GCF_000754665.1 Bison bison bison
GGATTCTTTACCACTGAGCCATCAGGGCAGCCCTGATAAGATCTTTGATTTCTGGCTGTTTATGTTATTGTACAATTCCATTGCAGGATAACAAATCAAATGGTGGTCTCTAGACTTACAAAATCCAAGGATTAAAAGTGTGTATAATGTCACCTCGGAGAAGGAAATGGCAACCGACTCCAGTACTCTTGCCTGGAAAATCCCATGGACAGAGGAGGCTGGTAGGCCACAGTCCATGGGGTCGCGAAGAGTCAGACACGACTGAGCAACTTCACTTTCCCTTTTCACTTTCATGCATTGGAGAAGGAAATGACAGTCCACTCCAGTGTTCTTGCCTGGAGAATCCCGGGGACGGGGAAGCCTGGTGGGCTGACGTCTATGGGGTCGAACAGAGTCAAACATGGCTGAAGCGATGCAGCAGCAGCAGCATGCCATACAGGTTTTTCCTGAGGTGACCACACCATATCAATGTTTTAAGTCCAAAAAGAAATGGAATAGCCAACACTTGGCAAGAGGTGAGATAAAAGATCTGTATTAATAGAAGCTTTCTACTTAACTGTAAGCCCTGCAGAAATTGACTTGTAAAATAAATAACAAACATATTGTTATTTAATGTAAAATAAGTAACAAACATACTTGCTTTAAGGATTGAATGTTATATTAAATGCATGCATCTTGCATGTTTTCTTTGACTTTCCTCCTTTTGTGGTCTAGGCAGCTTTACAGTATTTGCTAAAACAAGCTCCTTTGTTTTAGAAAATGAGGAGAGTTTCTAAAGGCAGTCAAATGAAATAAAGATTATTAGATAACAGAAAGGATAGTTTCCTTCCAAATAGCTGTGCAGTGATAATATAAATTCTCTCTCTACTTAAAAAGCATTGATCAATTTCCTGATTTTGTGTGATACCTAGAATATTACCAAGCACGTAGATGCTCTCAGAAACTGCTTGTTATTTGGTAGATTGACATGGCACCGTGCTAGAGATTGGAATACTCTCCTTTGTCCCTGTCCATAATCCTTACTACTTAACTTCTGACATTCAAGGGTTTTCATCATCCACCTTATCTGTCTGACCTTTCTCCCATAACTATCTGGCACCAGTCTTCCATTCTAGCCAAACTGAATTTCTCCTTGAAACATATTATATTAATTCCTGGCTCCAGGGTTTTCTTTTTGTTTCTCTTTTATGGAATACTGTGAACTTTCCCCTCTTCAAACCCTATCCCTTTTACCCACCTCTGCTATAAAGATTTTGCAATTGTTCCAGTACACAGTAGTCTGTCTTTTGTCTGCAATCTTGGAACATTTAGTGCCTGTGTTATTCATTTGATTCTTAATCATATACAGGCAATTCTCAACTGGCAAATGTGTTGTTATGTTCCAGTATCTCATTTGTACACCAGCTGTTGGGTGCATAAAGAATTGCATGCATAGAAACAATATTTTCAAGAGTGAACAGGTTTCTAGGACAATGCATTAAAGTCTATTTGGCTCATTAATACTTGGATTGAAACAACCATTTATAATAATATTTTATGCAAAAATTAATTTCAGGGTCAAGCAGAATTCTAGGAAGATATCTCCCCTACCATAGTTCTAAGAATATCTCTCTTTGGATTCCTCCTCCTTCTCAACTGGACCTCATTTTCTTGGTTACCTGGGGAGGTCTTTCATAACTGATGATTGAGTGAGAATACTTGAGCTCTGGAGATGTGCTTGTGTTTGGAAGGGGATGAGTAGAAGAAGGCGAGGCTGTGGAGGTCTCTGTAGTCAGTGTTCCCAATCGGTCTGAGGTGGATAGGGACTTCTTGTTTTCGTTTTCCTTTTTTCATGATACAACCTTAGTATAATCTTTTACTTCTTCATGCTTGCATTATTGTTGATCCTTCTGTCTACTGCAAAATAATTCATCTGCCTTCTTATAGTCTCACTTTATTCTGCAGTTTATTGTGAATCACAAACTGATTCTTCTGCAAACCAACAAGTTCATAATCTCCCTCTTCTGCTCTTTGAAGATTCTCCATTGCTCACAGCAGTTGTTTGCAATCTTGGCTAAACATCAGAGATACTTGGAGGACTTTTTTGAAAAATCACAAATATTTGAAACTCACTCCTTACTGTGGTGTTGGATAAGAGTCCCTTGGACTGCAAAGAGATCCAACCAGTCCATTCTAAAGGAGAATAGTCCTATGTGTTCTTTGGAAGGAATGATGCTAAAGCTGAAACTCCAGTACTTTGGCTACCTCATGCGAAGAGTTGACTCATTGGAAAAGACTC
>NW_011483389.1:23096-25960 GCF_000754665.1 Bison bison bison
CAGGCAAAAGCTTACATTCTAACCCTTGCATGCTTTTTATTGTTAACATCTACTTCCTTGTACTTCCTTGTGCTCTAGAGATATCTGTTCTTTACAGTCTCAGATTGGGGATAAAGCTATACAATGCACAGTCCTCGATGTCAAACCTTCAGGCCTTTCATGACTTTGTTTAGCTCTTCTGCTAGTGACGCCCTATCTCAGCAACTCCCTCAAGGCTCTGGTTATGGGAACAGTCACTAATGGTTTTCCATCAGTCACATCAGTACTTCAACATTTTGTTTTCAAGATGTCTTTCCATGATGTACTTTTTACTGCCCCCACCCCTTTGCCTGAGGATGATAAGAAAATCATTCTTATTTTTCAAAGAAATGCTGTTATTTATAGTATAGGCCTGTGCATAGAATATTCCCTACGTATCCCCCTTTTTTATTTTTTGAAGTTTATTTTTGGTGATTATTGTTGATCATAGAAGCCAATGCAATAGTCGCTAATTGCTATTGTTGTCTGTCAACTTTCTTGGTGATGTACTGCCAAACGTAATTACCACAGATAACATAGCCAAGAACAAGGTAGCCGAGATCAAAGGCCAAGGTAGCCGAGGTCAAAGGCTGTCCCTGTTCTTTGACCAATTCTTCCCTTTTCAGTGGTCAATTTCTTCAATTGACCCCAAGTGGACGGTTTGGCTTTGTTGGTCCTGGGAGCCAGTTTGGAGTGGTTACTGATCATCAGTCTTGTTTTCCCCATCACTGGCAGCTCCCTGGGAGGCTCGATGTCGAGTCACATCCTTTTCTTTCCTTTCTTTGACATGGCTTCCTGGCATCCAATGGTGTTGTCCATCATCTGAAATGACAAGAGCATAACCTCATTCTTTCTTAAGTCTAAGGCCCTTACACCAATTGTTCATAGCATGTTCCCACCATACTGGAGTATTATCTGCAAATCATTTTACCAGGAGTATAATTCTAAGAATGGTGTTCTGAAAATGTAATATTGCCACTGGCATTGTATGACCCAGTCGTAAATCCAAAAAAATTTAATGTAAATAAAGCTTGGGCTAATTTCTCTTTTGGTGTCACCAATATGCCATACTCCCCCTCCCCTTTCTGTTTAAATAACATATTTTTTTAGAGTATAATGAGTGTGTTCAATAATAGCCTGGCATTGAGAATTATATGGAATATCTGTAGAATGAGAAATGCTCCAATCAGATAAAAATTTTGCTAAACCATGACTCACATATGCAGGGCCATTATCAGTTTTAACACTTTTTGGTAGGCCCATGTAAGAAAAGACTTGCAAAAAATGTGAGATGACATGAGCAGATGTTTCTCCATAATGAGCAGAAGCGTAAATCATGCCCAAATAAGTATCCACAGAAACATGAATAACTTCCAAACGTCCAAAAGAAGACACATAAATAACATCAGTCTGCCAAATATCACTGGGATAAATGCCTCTGGGATTAACCTCTGTAGTTGTAGGAACATGGTGAGTAAGAGTACATGTAGGGCAGGCAGAAACAATATTTTGCACTTCTTGTCTGGATAGTTGAAATTTATTCATCAAGCCATGTGTACTTATATGTGTGAGTTGATGAAATTTAAAAGGAGTAAGAAAAGCAATTAACAAAGAGTCAGTGGAATCATTGCCCTTTGTCAATGGTCTGGGCAAATTAGAATGAGATCTGATATGTGCAATGTAAAAAGGGGCAAAACAAAGCCTTACTGTATTTTGTAATTGAGATAATACTGTAATAATAGATGATTTAGAAGAAGACTTTGGTAAAAATATGGTTTCAATAATTTGTGTTATCTGCACAGCTAATTGAGAATCTGATATAATATTTAATGCTGTCGAAACATCCTGTAATAAGGTAGAAATAGCCTCTAATTTGGCTTGTTGAACAGAGGCTATGCTAGATTGCCAAACTTTGTTGTAGGTCCAGTATAACCAGTGTTGAGAGTTTTATTTGCATCAGCAAAATACATGGGTGCATTAATAAGAGGAATTGTATTAGTAATAATAGGAATTATCCATTTGTGTTTAGCACCAAGAGTAATCAAAAGTAACTTTGGAAAATGGTTATGAACCTCACCTATGAAATCAGCAATGGCAATTTGCCAATCCATACTGGTAATGAATAATCTATGGATTTGATCATTGGTGAAAAGAAGAATAATTTCATACAGATCATAACCAGAAAGTTATATACATCTGGATATCATTTTTGAAACAAGAAAGGAAATAAGCATTATGTATCATGTATGGATGTGAGAGTTGGACTATGAAGAAAGCTGAGCACTGAAGAATTGAAGCTTTTAAACTGTGGTGTTGGAGAAGACTCTTGAGAGTCCCTTAGACTGCGAGGAGATACAACCAGTCCATCCTAAAGGAGATCAGTCCTGGGTGTTCATTGGAAGGGCTGATGTTGAAGGTGAAACTCCAATACTTTGGGCACCTGGTGCAAAAAGGGGACTCATTTGAAAAGACCCTGATGCTGGGAAAGCTTGAGGGCAGGAGAAGGGGACGACAGAGGATGAGATGGATGGATGGCATAACCGACTCAATGGACATGAGTTTGGATAGGCTCTGGGAATTAGTGATTAGTGGAGGTGATGGAATCCCAGTTGAGCTACTTCAAATCCTGAAAGATGATGCTTTGAAAGTGCTGCACTCATATGACAGCAAATTTGGAAAACTCAGCAGTGACCACGAGACTGGAAAAGGTCAGTTTTCATTCCAATCCAGAAGAAAGGCAATGCCAAAGAATGCTCAAACTACCGCACAATTGCACTCATCTCACATGCTAGTAAAGTAATGCTCAAAATTCTCCAAGCCAGGCTTCAGCAATATGTGAACCTGTC
>NW_011483389.1:26614-27345 GCF_000754665.1 Bison bison bison
ATCCAACCAGTCCATTCTAAAGGAGATCAGTCCTGGGATTTCTTTGGAAGGAATGATGCTAAAGCTGAAGCTCCAGTACTTCGGCCACCTCATGCGAAGAGTTGACTCATGGAAAAGACTCTGATATTAGGAGGGATTGGGGGCAGGAGGAGAAGGGGACGACAGAGGATGAGATGGCTGGATGGCATCACTGACTTGATGGATGTGAGTTTGAGTGAACTCTGGGAATTGGTGATGGACAGGGAGGCCTGGCATGCTGTGATTCATGGGGTCGCAAAGAGTTAGACACGACTGAGTGACTGAACTGAACTGAACTGAAGTGAGGGAAGCCATTTGTATCTCTTCTTTGGAGAAATGTCTGTTTAGTTCTTTGGCCCATTTTTTTTATTGGGTTGTTTATTTTTCTGGAATTGAGCTGCAGGAGCTGCTTGTATATTTTTGAGATTAATTATTTATGAGGTGCTTCGTTTGATATTATTGTCTCCCATTCTGAAGGCTGCCTTTTCACCTTGCTTATAGTTTCCATCGTTGTGCAAAAGCTTTTATGTTTAATTATGTCCCATTTGTTTATTTTTGCTTTTATTTACATTACTCTGGGAGCTGGGTCATAGATTATATTGCTGTGATTTATGTCAGAGAGGGTTTTGCCTATGTTTTCCTCCAGGAGTTTTATAGTTTCTGGTCTTATATTTAGATCTTCAATCCATTTTGAATTTATTTTTGTGTATGGT
>NW_011483389.1:28740-29677 GCF_000754665.1 Bison bison bison
AAATTTTTATTGTGTTCAGGTATGTTCCTTCTAACTTCCCTGGTGGTTCAGATGGTAAAGCATCTGCCTATAATGCGGGATACCCGGGTTCAATTCCTTGCTTGGGAAGATCCCCTGGAGAAGAAAATGGCAACCCACTCCAGTACTCTTGACTGGTAAATCCCATGGATGGAGGAACCTGGTAGGCTACAGTCCATGGAGTCGCAAAGAGTCAGACCCGACTGAGCAACTTCACTTTCACTTTTCATGTTGCTTCTATTATTGCTTTCTGGAGGTTTTTTTTTTTTAATTATAAATGGATGTTGAATTTTGTCAAAGGCTTTCTCTGCATCTATTGATATAATCATGTGGTTTTTATCTTTTCATTTGTTAATGTGGTGTATCACATTGATTGATTTGCATATATTGAAGAATCCTTGCATCCCTGGGATAAAGCCCACTTGGTCATGATGTATGATCTTTTTAATATGTTGGATTCTGTTTGCTAGAATGTTGTTAAGGATTTTTGCATCTATGTTCATCAGTGATTAGCCCTTAGTTTTCTCTTTTTGTGGCATCTTTGTCAGATTTTGGTATTAGGGTGATGGTGGCCTCATAGAATGAGTTTGGAAGTTTACCTTCCTCTGCAATTTTCTGGAAGAGTTTGAGTAGGATAGGGGTTACCTCTTCTCTAGTTTTTTTTTTTGTAGAATTCAGCTGTGAAGCCGTCTGGTCCTGGGCTTTTGTTTGCTGGAAGATTTCTGATTACAATTTTGATTTCTGTGCTTGTGATGGGTTTGTTAAGATTTTCTATTTCTTCCTGGCTCAGTTTTGGAAAGTTATTCTTTTTTAAAAATTTGTCCATTTCTTCCAAGTTGTCCAGTTTATTGGCATATAGTTGCTGATAGTAGTCTCTTATGATCCTTTGTATTTCTGTGTTGTCTGTTGTGATTGCTAC
>NW_011483389.1:33907-34261 GCF_000754665.1 Bison bison bison
CCTCCCGGTTCCAGTCCTTTGGTTTCCTGGGTGTGCTGTGGGAACGCCGTCTAGGTGTACCATGTGTCTCTTCTGGGGATTTAATCTCTGTCTGTGACCCTCCTGGTGGATGTCAACCGTCCAAGATCCCAGGAAGACTTGGTTAGCAACTGGGAGCCTGCTCACAGTTTGGTGGACAATGTCTCTGGGGCTGAGATTGCCCCTCGCCTTCCGACTCTGGCTTTCACCTGCCTGCCTCTCTGCCTCCAGTGGGGGGATGGGCTGGTCCACAGCTGGCTAGCTCTCTCTGGTATTTGCTCAGTCCTTTGTTCTGTGAGCAGGCCAGGTTGTGCCTTATAGCTTTTCATGGGAAAG
>NW_011483390.1:0-600 GCF_000754665.1 Bison bison bison
GGGTGCCAAGTACCATTTCGACCTCCAATACCTAACGTGGGACTTCTCCTGAGACGCTGTAGCGGGAAAGGGCTTCATCTTGCTATGACGGGGGAACCACGTGGTTTTTCTCGAGTTGCGGCTGCATTCCCGAGTTACGACTGGGGAATTCAGGATGCCTCTTGTGTTGGCCCAGGGAAGTCCAATCTTCCATTCGAGTTGCGAAGGAAAGCTGGGGATTGCTCTCGAGTGACTGCAGGGCCAATAGACCTCATCTAGGCTTGTGTCCAGAAGACAGTGTTCCTCTCCAGGGGCGACAGGTTTCTCGGGGTTGCAATCCAGACGCACCCAGGGAGACAGGCATTCATCTCGAGTGGAAGCAAAGAACCCCGCTCTGCTCTCGAGTCGCGACGGGTATCTCTTGGAGCTCACTGGGTGGGCTAAAGAGAGTCAAGCCTCCTGAGGCGTTTGGAGAGAGGTCTCGAGATTTGTCTCTAGGCCAGGCAGGAGACGAAGGCCCTCATCTCGCGATGACGGGGGAGTCTCGGGGTTGTTCTCGAGCGGCGGCCCCAGTGTGCGGTTTCTCACGACGTACGACGGCGAGGTCAGTGAGCCTCTCGT
>NW_011483390.1:4709-5171 GCF_000754665.1 Bison bison bison
TGTCGGGGGCACTTTGTGGGTCGCATCAAGGGTGCCAAGTACCACTTCGACCTCCAATACCTAACGTGGGACTTCTCCTGAGACACTGTAGCGGGAAAGGGCTTCATCTTGCGATGACGGGGGAACCACGTTGATTTTTCGAGTTGCGGCGGGATTCTCGAGTTACGACGGGGAATTCAGGATGCCTCTTGTGTTGACCCAGGGAAGTCCAATCTTCCATTCGAGTTGCAAAGGATAGCTGGGGATTTCTCTCGAGTGACTGCAGGGCCAATAGACCTCATCTAGGCTTGTGTCCAGAAGCCAGTGTTCCTCTCCAGGGCCGACAGGGCTCTCGGGGTTGCATTCTAGACACACCCGGGGAGACAGGCATTCATGTCGAGTGGAAGCAAAGAAACCCGCTCTGCTCTCGAGTTGCGACGGGTATCTCTTGGAGCTCACTGGATGGACTAAAGGGAGTCAAGC
>NW_011483391.1:0-579 GCF_000754665.1 Bison bison bison
CTTCTCCTCATCCCCAAGGGTAGGGTTGAGGCAGCTGGAAATAATCATTATGATTATTTTAATTCCATGTGTATAATCTATAATATTTGTTCAAAGGAGAATAGGCTGTTCCTTCCTATTTCTGCAGGATCATAACTTCATTTTTCTGGTTTCATTTTTTGACCTCTATCCATTGCCTCCCTGACAGTCCAGAAATGGTCGATTTTTGATTTCAGTGGGAACCCCAGGATGAAGGGCTTGGATAGAGACAGTATCTGAGTCATTGTTTACCAAGTGACTTGTAACTGAGGCAGAGTGACAGCCCAGGATCTCAGGAAGGCAGTGAGCAGTGAGAGCGATAGTTATCAGAGAAGGCTTATGGAGGAGGTGGCTTTCGTGCTGCGCTTTAAAGGGATGCACAGGAATTGGATATGTAATGATAAGCAGAGAAAAAAGCAAGAAAAAAAGGGAGGGGCAGTGATGGTACAAGAAGGAAGTATACACAGAGGATACAGCTTAAGTACAGCTTGAGCATAGGGTCTGTTTAAGGGAGGTGGCCAAAAACTAAGCATCATTTTGAAGGGCCTTGAATGCCAAGGA
>NW_011483391.1:4497-5258 GCF_000754665.1 Bison bison bison
CCTTTTCTCCATACCCTCTCCAGCATTTATTGCTTGTAGACTTTTGGATCACAGCCATTCTGACTGGCGTGAAATGGTACCTCATAGTGGTTTTGATTTGCATTTCTCTGATAATGAGTGATGTTGAGCATCTTTTCATGTGTTTGTTAGCCATCTGTATGTCTTCTTAAAAAATGTGAACATTTTGTGATTCAGCCATAGCCTTTACTTCCAGGTGACTTCTTCATTGGGTTTCAATGTCTTTTTATATAACAGACTCCTGTTCTGGAAGGCAAGTTAGATTTTCACCATTATTTTTATCTAGATAACATCCAAAGACAAATTCCATAGGGACAAGTATATGTACCCAGTGGTCGTGCACAACCTGAAGTAAATTCATTATCAATGCTGCAGCCTTGGAGCCAACAAAAACCCCATGACCAATGTGGGCAAAACAGAAATAGGTAAAAGAGCCATTGATTTGGTATTTTTTAAAAAGCTTGTTATATAGAGATTTTCATTCTAATGTGGTTTTTTAAATATACAAGCATGCCTCATCTGTCTAAAAATGAGCATGCCATCTGTCTAAAACACAATAGAAAACCAAGACAAAAGAAAAATAACTTTGTAGTACTCAAAATTGATGCCCCATGTCCATGAATTTTACTCAATAGGAGAGCACCACATTATTCCATGGAGAGTCTATTTACTCTTATATTTCATAAAATCCTAATAGGTTTGTATATCTGGATTAGCTTTTTTTTTTTTTTTTTTAAAATGTG
>NW_011483391.1:7199-9851 GCF_000754665.1 Bison bison bison
GTCCATCACCAACTTCCAGAGCTTGCTCAAACTCATGTCCATTGAGTCGGTAATGCCATCCAACCATCTCATCCTCTGTTTCCCCTTCTCTTCCTGCCTTCAATCTTTCCCAGCATCGGGGTCTTTTCCAATGAGTCAGTTCTTTGCATCAGGTGGCCAGCATATTGGAGCTTCAGCTTCAGCATCAGTCCTTCCAATGAATATCCAGGACTGATTTCCTTTGGGATGGACTGGTTGGATCTCCTTGCAGTCCAAGGGACTCTCAAGAGTCTTCTGTAACACCACAGGCTCAAGAAAACATTGAGTTCCTCTTGGAACTCTCGGGGTGGAGGTGTCATTCTTGCTGCATTTATTAGGCTCATAAATTCTTTCTCCTTGCAGTGGCAGGAGCCCAGCTGAATCTGACATTCTGCTACTGGACATAGCGAGGAAGCTGGACATGTATGGCATCAGGCCACACCCCGCCAGTGATGGTGAAGGGATGCAGATCCACCTGGCTGTTGCTCACATGGGTGTACTGGTGTTACGGGTAACAGCTCCTTTCCTTTAAAGTCCTCAGCTTTTGGGGTTATCTTGGCTCAAACTTGAGTGTCCATTCTCAAGGTGACCCCTCCCCTCAGTTTTACTACCAGCCAGAAAGGGAGGCAGTGCTTGGAAGAGTTTGAGGTAAGTTCCCTCCCCTTGATGCACTCTGTTTCCTTTTGCAACCTAGAACTGACTGTTTTCTCAGAAGCTCACATGTTAGATCAAGCCAGCATGGTGGAGAGATGAAGTCAAGAGGCTCTTCAGAACTTTTAGACCCTAAAGAATACAGATTTTGGCATCCTAAAAGCCCAGGCTGTGACATAAAGTGCATTCAGCCTGTCCAAATCTGCCAGAAAAAAACCAAAGAGTTTCTCATTCAGTTACTAGTTAAGTTGGAGGTGCCCAGTGCCCACAAATAGGGCATTAGCACCCAACCCTGCAAGAAATCTTTACTGTTAAGAGACTCATCCTTTCCCCAAGGTTCTGTTTTCCAGGTTAGAAACCAACTCAGGGCTCTCTGGTCCTCCATCATCATTAATCCTCACGCCTAGGAATGTGGCCAGAGGCTATTTTCAACAGTTTTTCAGTCTGTTTAGACTTCTATATCTGTGAATATTCAGTGAATTCAGATCCAAGTTAAAGTTTAAGAACCTTCAGAATGATAGGCAGATACCTGGACACGTTTGGGAGTGAACCCCTTGTGAGAAAGCAAGGGATGGCTTTGGACCCACTGACCTCCAGGACCGAATTATAGCACTGAAATAAGTCACAAAGCAGGTCAGGTACAGACTTGGCTACAAAAATCTTCACTTTTTAATTTATTTGGCTGTAAACTTTACAGCATGAGACTCACATTGATGGCCAGAAGACCCAATGGATCACAGGCATACCTGTTCACCCAGGAGGGAATTTTTACCCAGGCCACTCTAACTCTGATTCATTTTTTTTTTAAAGATAAGCAACAAGGATATATTATACAGCTCTGAGAAATATAACCACTATCCTGTAATAACTATTTAAGCTTTTTATTTAATATTGAAGTATAGTTGATCAACAATGTTGTGTTAGTTTCAGGTATACAGCAAAGGGATTCAGTTTTACATATACATGGATCATTCTTGCTGATCCTGATTCTTGCTATTTCCTGTTGCATGAGAGAAGTTGGTGAGGGTAGGGGGGCAAGATCATCATGTTAGCTGTGATCTCTTTCAGTGTGACTACTTCTGCGGACAGTTGGGAACAATACAGATGGTCTATTTTGTCCTACATGAAATCTAGTCAAAGAATATTCATGTATTGAGTGCCTTCTATATGTTCTTCATTGTATTATTTTCTTAAAAAAGTTTTATTGAGCTGTAATTTGCATACCATGAAATTCATCTGTTTTAATGGTACAATTCAATGAGTTTGAGTATATTTATAGTTGGGAAGCAATCCATTCATCTTTCTATCAGTATATTTATTGTACATCCACTCTGCGCCAGGCACTAGAGGTACAGAGGTAAACAGGAATGATCCTGACTTCATGGAACTTAAATGCTAATAGGAGGAAGACAGTTAAGCAAGTAATTATAAAAAAATGTGATATGCTTTGTGCTAGAAGAAACAGGATGATACAGTAACACATGTGAAAGGGACTTAACATTTAAGCAACACCAAAGGGATAAGGTTGGCAGATGAAGGAGAGTATTCCAGGGAAAGGGCACATGGGCGAAGGCCCTGAAAAGGATAAAGGATGACATAATTAAGAAGCTAACATTAAGCATGACACATGGCTCCTGTCATTAAGATAGTCACAATTTATTTTGAAAGACCAGAGAAAGAATGGTCAATATCAGACAATAAATAATCAAAAGCTAATCTATCATATTTACTTTAGTTGCACAAGGAGTATACACAACAGAAAAATGTGGTTACCTGTAGAGAATGGTTAGATGGGGACAGAGATAGGAGTGGCAGTGGTGGGAGTGAGACTTCTCAATATATTTATTTTTGTACCTCCTTTGATTTTGGACCATGTGAATAAAAACCAAAAGAGTTGATCTGTTCGGGTAGTCCAGGAGAGCTAAAGGAGTGCAGAGGGGTTGGAAATGTGTATGGGCTGGGACAGTAATATAGAATATCCTA
>NW_011483391.1:9951-11693 GCF_000754665.1 Bison bison bison
GACCATGGGGAAGTCATTCTGGTAGGAGAATGAGGAGACCTGTGGGGGCAGTGGGAAAGGTACAGAGTTGGATGGAAAGGTGTTTTCTGGGAGTAATGGGATCAAAGTTATAGTCAATATAAGGGCAAGAAAATCCAGCCAAAAGAGTTTCAAGTTGATTCAGGCAGTGAGTGAGGAGCTATTGAAGGTCTTAGAGTAAATGAGGTGGCAGGATAAATGCGATTTTTTTAAGCAGTTCAATCTGGAAATATGGCAGTGAAACAAATTAGAAAGCTATTCAGTTCAGTTCAGTTGCTCAGTCATGTCTGACTCTGTGCAACCCCATAGACAGCAGCCCACCAGGCTCCCCCGTCCCTGGGATTCTCCAGGCAAGAGCACTGGAGTGGGTTGCCATTTCCTTCTCCAGGGGATCTTCCCGACCCATGGATCGAACCAGGGTCTCCCGCATTGTGGGCAGACGCCTTACCTAATACAACTGGATCAGTCTATACAAGAGATAGATCAAGGACAGCCCTGTTCATGTGATGCATTTTCCAACAGGTTCACATTGTCTTACAAACCAGCCTGTGCTGATATTCATCCTGAAATCTGCCATGTGTTTTGTTATAGGGAAATACAAAGATCAACACTTTCAACTGGGCTAAAATCCGAAAATTAAGTTTTAAGAGAAAGCATTTTCTCATCAAACTTCATGCCAACATCTTGGTAAGTAGCTTCTGAATAAATTCTTTTACTTTCTACTCACTTGAGATTTCTTGGTTGGTTCTGCAAATGATTGGATTGTGAGTGGTGAAAGCTGGCTGGCCCCAACCAGTGATGTGCTTCCTTTTTTGCCTCTATATAAATAAACCAGGGCTTTGGTCAGATTTTCACTAAAGGCAAAACACTAAGAAATCCTATTGGCAGTTCAGAATGAGTAAAGTGACAGGAAAATGGGGTGGCTGGGATGAAAGACAAGTCTCCTTAGACATCATTTTTCAGGGGTTTGATAAGTCAAATGAGGGAGCCCAGATCTAAGATTGTGTCCATATTAATTCAAAGTTATTTGCTTGATTTTATAAAGTATTTTCATCTTTCCTGAAGCCAAAAAAAAAAAAAATTGAACACCTACTATGTGCCAAATAACTGAACACCTACTCTTTCCCAAAGCAGGATGTGGGGATTGGGTACATTTTAAGCCAAAGAAGCAATTATTGGGCAAGGCTGCATTGTACAGGGTGAGACAAAGGGGCCAGAAAGAATTTTTATGACTATAAAGGAAATGGAAGATATGTATCAGCTACTTTTTTGACCTAAAGATAATTCATACTACAGATCTTAGCCTTAGATAAAAATATTCATGTGAGCAGTTCCGAAGACTGAATCTAGTGTGAAGCTTGTGGAGAATCCCAGGGCTGTATCGAGAGACCTGGAGAGGAATGGGAGAAGGGGAGGAGCAAAGTGTATTGGGGGTATATAGTGAGTCAGGGGAGGGGGCAAACTTGTACTTTAGGTCTGTAAGACCAAGCTCCTCTGCAGCAGATTAGGAGAAGCTAAATGAGCATCACACAGCACCATAGAACAAGGCAGCATAAAGAGGGAGAAATGTTCTAGCTGGTGTGTTACAAAGACTCGTGTATACGCAGTCATCCTATAAAGCCTACCATTTGTAAGAAAAATCTCCTCCCTCCCCCTTTCCTGTTGGTCGTTTATAACTTCTTGTCACCTTGAAAGGGTGCCCTTTGATGTTCATTTTAACCTAA
>NW_011483391.1:11793-14633 GCF_000754665.1 Bison bison bison
CATAAAATGTTCCTGGCAGAGAAGAGGGGGTAAAAGGGGGTGTGAGGTGAGGAGGGTGTGCAGAGTAAGACTTGCTTCATAGAGAAGGCTCTGTTTTTGAGCAGTAGCCCTGTCTGTTCCTCGGAAGGTTGCCAATCATTTGATTTCAGTAGGTGTGAAGCCTAAAGGGAGCCAAGTGGAAAATCAGAAGCCGGATGTGGACCCTGGACCAATAGTTTAGCAGGCGTTGGGCTTTGAAGGTTTTTGATATTCTTGAAGGATGTTTTGCTTGATGGAAATTGGTTTATACAGGTGTTGTGCAAAGATACTTTGGAGTTCACCATGGCCAGCCGAGATGCCTGCAAAGCTTTCTGGAAAACCTGTGTGGAGTACCACGCTTTCTTCAGACTTTCTGAAGAGCCCAAATCAAAGCCCAAAACCCTGCTCTGCAGCAAGGGTTCCAGTTTCCGCTACAGGTAATTAAATCTTGCACATAAGCAAACTAAACACACAATTTCTTTTCAATAACAGGGAAGGCAGTAGGAACAGCTTGAATTCTAGAAGCAATAAAGAATCCATTTCAATCACATAAAGGACGATATCCTTAACTGGTCATTCTCTGTGTAACTCATTAAGTCAATATTTTCTAACAGAGAGGCAGGGGAAGGAGTACACCCCACTTAAGGGGTTAGATCAGAATTTCTGCAAGGATAGAGGGGCATATACTGTGGAGAAAATGTAGTCAATGAACCTACTGTTTTCCTTATGTGCAACTTACATGCTAGCCATGGGAGGGCTAGTTCAACAACATCGTTTTGGTTATGGTTAGGCAAAAGATAGGGTGAGAAAGCTTTGTAGGGGCTAAGGGATTAAAGAGGTTGAACAATATGGTAGTAGAGGCTCCATACTACACGTTAACACCTTGGAGAAAAGGAAGCGAGGTCGAAATAAGAACGTGTTTTTACTTGAACGCACCAGCCTAGGAATTCTCTGAAAGACTTTCAAACTCTTAGCTAAGATAAAAATTCTAATTCAATGCTTCCTGTAAAGGATTTTTCAAGTAGTAGAAGCCTGCCTCAGTAAAAAGTGGGATTTTTACAGTGTACATATTTTTATGGAATCGTTCCAAAATGTATTCTACAAATCTCTGTCTTCTTAAACAGATGATACTAAGCATGTTTTGCCCTTTTCTTAATGACCTGAGTTATTATAAACAGTGCTTATTATCCTCTGCCAGCAGCTGTGGTACAGCGACAACCTCAGGGCGGGGGTAGCATGTCAGAGCCTGCACCATAGTGATAAATGGCCCTGACTTTTGGGGTTTTATTATGCTCATGATTTCTTTTTTGGTTCTTGTGTTTCTCCCAGCAGTCAGCTGGTTTTCTTTGCTAGTGTATGTCTGACTGGAGCAACTTTCTTCTACTGTTTAGTTGGGTGTTTTTCTCCTGTCATGGGTTGGGAAACCAGACACATAGCCTCAATAGAAACTATGTGTAAATTTGGAGGAAGGGGAAAGGCCTTTAAAGGAAAGTATATTAGTTTTCATGGCCAGAGTTTGTACCTGTTAAGTAGCCCTGTTCAGATGCTTTAAAAAGTTTTCTGGGTTCTGAGTAGTTGAGGTTGCTCTGCCCGATTCTTGGATAAATGAGTATTATTAACATGCTGGTTTGGTGCGCTACAGTTCACAGGGTCGCAAAGAGTCGTACATGACTGAGCCACTAAGCACAGCACAGCGACGTGGTCAGAGATTCATGACATATGTCACTCATCCAGACTCTTTTGATTTCAACAATAAATGATGCTTTTGAGTTTTAGTAGCCTACTGGCTTATGAAGAGCATTCATAAAATAGTTTATCTCATTTTTCTCACAGTGGAAGAACCCAAAGGCAACTTTTGGAATATGGAAAAAAAGGGAGGTTGAAGAGCTTGCCATTTGAAAGGTAACCTGGTTTTGTTTCTCTCTGTGATGGTAATTTTTTAAGATGAATTTAAAGTGTTAGAGGGATCCTGTATTCACATGAAGACTATTTCAATTCCTTCTCTGTTTGGGGATTTCAGGAAACATTACCCATCTCAGTACCATGAACGACAGTGCAGGTCCTCCCCAGACCTCCTCTCTGATGTGTCAAAACAAGTAAGGTTTTTGAAAATTTCTTCTTGTTTACGTAAGTGTAATGCATCCACATTTCAAATGCTTCCAAGAATTGATTGTGCCAGAATCTCCCAGTATGTAAAAAGGTGTAAAAAGGTTACTGTGATCAAATAGGCTAACTTCCTGGGGTCTGTCAACTCAGTATCTCCAGCCAATAGAAGACTGCTGGGTACACTGCTGTGTGTACTGTATGGACTGACAAGATCTGGTACAACTTCAAACTGCAACCTGTATTGCTAACATCTTGCAAAATGTAGATCCAAATGAATGTCTATGGCTCTGTATTTTTGAAACTAAAAGCTTCGCCTTTTTACCCATGAAAATCTTAAGTCTTATTGGAAGCTATGAGATCTTGGGTTAATATTTTAAAGTACTTTTGCTATGTAATTTTGTTAATTTAAGAACAAAGTGCTATTCTCTTGGAACTGTGAGATGATAGCTTCATTTGAGTTCTATAGTATGAACCATGTTCATTTTTCTTTTGCTCTCCCTAAAAAAAATCTAATTAGAGGTCTCATAAACTCTGTCTTCATTCAAGTCAGAGGCAGTTTTTATCTGAAAGGAATCACAGTTATAATGCTGGAAGGTATCATCAAATGTTTAATCGTCTCCTGCCATTCACAGCCCTCCTCCCCACCATTTTACAGAAGGGAGGGAGGAGGCTGGAACAGTGAGGTTAGGAGACTTACTTGAGGTCACACAGCAAGT
>NW_011483391.1:14801-15831 GCF_000754665.1 Bison bison bison
GTGGAGGCCGGGAGTGTGATGGTGTTGAGAAAGGGTAGTGTTACGTCTATTTTTAAGCACATATATTGGGATGCGGTCCAAGTTAGAACCTTTTATGTACGTATTTATCAACCCTGGCAGAGAACATGGGTAGAAATGACTTTGTGAAAAACTACCTTTGCGAAATCAAAGGCTGATTTAGATGCCTGTCCCCACCCCAACCAGATGGCTTTTTCCTTCTTTCACTCGCCTGTCCTTTCTCTCAAGGTGGAAGATCTGAGACTAGGCTATGGCAGTGGGTACTACAGAACTGTGAATGGAGTGCACGCCTCTGAGCCTGTGCTGGATGGCAGGAGGAGAAATTCCGCAGTGGAGGTGACGTTTGCAGCTGAGTTGGAGCATTCCAAACCAGAGGCAGATCCCACATCATTACATCAGTCCCAAAGCAGTTCCTCCTTCCCTTTTATTTATACAGACCCAGTCTTTATCACTGACCCTGATCCTGACACTGATCCCAGAGACTACTTTGAGGAAAGGAGTCCTCTAAGCTCCTTCCAAACAAGCTCTAAGTTTGCTGACAATCCCATGAGCACATCTTCTGGCCTTACAAGCAAAGTGAGTCCAGCAAGGCAGCTTACTTACACAGATGTGCCCTATATTCCTTGTACTGGTCAGCAGGTTGATATTATGCCTCCCCAAGTCTTCTTTTATGTGGACAGACCACCCCAGGTGCCCAGACGGTCTCCAATCATGGCAGAGGAAAGGGAAAGACCAGACAGCTGTCTACAGTCTACTGCAGTGAAGTCAGCCAAAAGAAGCCCAAGGAACATCAGAATGAAGAGCTTTCAGCAAGACTTTCAAGAACTCCAAGAAGCTATGGCCAGGACTACTGGCAGGAGCAATGTGAATGTAGATCTACAAGAGCAAGATCCAACTATAGAAGATACATTTGCATATAACATTCAAGAGCCAACCCCTAAACGTTCCCAGAGCCAATCAGACATGAAAACGATCCGATTTCCTTTTGGGTCAGAATTTAGACCTTTAGGGC
>NW_011483391.1:15931-17084 GCF_000754665.1 Bison bison bison
TTCCAACAGTTTTAATGGATCAGGGAGCTACAGAAAGGTATGTGCCTAGTGAATCCAGTGATTCTGAGTCAGAGATTCTTAAACCAGACTACTACTCTTTGTATGACAAAGGAATAAGGTCGCCCATGGCCAGAATCCGCTTGTCTTCTGGTAGTCTACAGCTAGATGAAGAAGATGAAGATGTTTCTTTCAATACATCAACTGCTGAAGATAGGACTTTGCAAAAACCATGTAATTACTTTTTAGCCTAAAATGTGAACCCTATGAACATGTCGAGACCAATTCCATGTTACTCACTTAGGTGAAACATAAGGCACTTTCTGCAAAAACCATTTTCTGTTACTATTCACTAGTATTAAGGGACTCTTCTAAGCTTGGGCATCTAGCTTATGAAAGATACAGCTACTGCCTCATTCCTCAAGCCTCTCTTCTATTCCCTCTGAATCATTCTGGAACATGCCCTTTCCTCACCAGCACTGAGGCAGAGTGAGGTGGGTATTTGTCATCTCTATTATACATTTCCCCATAGAGACATTATAAATGAAGGCCAGGCTCCTCAACACTGAAGAACAGTAAGAACAGTGACAGTATGGACTGGCATACAAAACTGGCTTCTGATATCATTTAGTGATAACAGACTGTGACTGTGTTGGTCATTTTAACAACACTGCAACTAAAGGTTTCAGTCCTCATTATTTGTGTGGGGCCCAGTAAAAATGGTCCTGTTTTATGTTAAAAGACTTCAATTTTTATAACATATATTAGGGGGAGCATGGCCCTCTTGTACTTCAGGAACAGAAGGAACATAGATCCTTTCAACAGAATACAAGTTTATAATTAATCTAGGACGTGGCAGAATGCTAAACCTTGGAAATTCATGAACTGGTCAGTTTCTAAAATCAGACATCTGCTGATGAGGACAATATGATGTTTGACTTATTCTCTATTCTTAACTAGCTATAATATGTAGTGAAAGATAAAACTTAACATGTTGGTCTGTTTATCTAATTTCTTCTGCAAGAATTAATTTTTTTGCCATATCTTGTTGCATGCATGTAGGCAAGGAAATGAGATGAATAGCATTTTAATAAAGAGTGATGGAAACCCATTTACTTAAAAAACAAGTTGTAAGTATGAACTTCCTTTTGTTTTA
>NW_011483391.1:17184-18250 GCF_000754665.1 Bison bison bison
AAGGAAAAGGAGGGAAGCAGGTGAAAATGTATAGTCAGGGATGGGGAAGTGGCAGAAATGGGGTAGCTGAAAAGAAAAAGGATAATACTTCACACTGAGTTAATGAACCAAAATTCTATTCTTGACCCTTTCAGGATTTCTCTATTATTCCCCCTTGAAAGGTATATAGCATTCTATTTGAGAACTTTATCTTCTTTTTTTATTTTAATTTAAAGTCCAACATATTTACAAGATAATGTTAGGTAATTACATCAAAGAAATGATGCAATTATATAAACAAGTTATTTTTATATATGACTGAATGGATAAAAGATAGATGGAATAGTTTTCTTACTCTCCTAGTCCTTACACCAGAAAAATCCCTTTTAATAAACCTCACTCTACTGCTTTTTAAAATTCCAGCACTTTCCTTCCTGCTCCTGGAACCAAATCCAATAACTCACAAGTCTACAATAGCTATTTCATAATAAGAATATATGAAGCCCAATCACTTATGTATTAATCATATAGATACTCAAAGCTACATTAAGTTAATCTCTGACCTTTTCTATAGGAAAAACCCAAACTCCTTTATGATTATATGCTGTTTCTCATCTCAATTTCCAGAAATCTTTGCAAAATTTGTTTCCCCAAGAGAAATACAGGGTTCAAATCTGTATAAGATTTTCTATAAAACTATATTAGGGTGACCATATAATTTACTGTCTAACCTAATAAGGACATTTTTGAGTGAAAGAGGACTCTGTTAATAATTTTGTCGGGACAGGAGGCAGAAATCATGACAGATATTCAAGCAGGACAGAAATCAGATATTCAAATTATAGTCCATTGGAGCTATAATCAATGCATAATAAAATTGTGAAGAATATCTTCTAGTTTCCAATGGAAACTCTGATGTTAAAGTTCCAACAATAAATGAAAGGGGAAAGGAGAAATAATTTGAAATAAGTAAAATACCATACCCCTCAAGAAAACAAACATTAAGGACCATGAAATTTAAATATTTATTTTTAAATCCCCCCAAAACATTGAAGTATGCTTACCCAGAAACAGTTTACAGGACTAA
>NW_011483391.1:18350-19476 GCF_000754665.1 Bison bison bison
TCTATTCATAATGCAGCTGTGCTGAAAGTTTCAAATAATCAATTTAAAAATTTGTTGCTTTTACTTTTATAAAAATATTCATTTAATACATGAGTTGCAAAATTATTACCAGGCCTCTACAAATTATAAACTGTGATGGAGTTTCAGTTAGTTAGCAGGTGAAAATTTTCACTCAACTATTACTTCAAAATAAAATGTGTTAAAAGTAATTATTACAGTATAGGCACCAATGAAAACATTTTCTTGGCATATGACACAACAACAACTTATTCAAGTGTCTGTATTATTACAAAAGAGGAGGAGGTAATGGCCACTTTGACTAAAAACTTATTCTTCACTTGAAGAACATCTTCTAATATTTGGCAATTATTGAGCTTTATTAAAATGACTTTTGTGCAAAACCCAAATTATGCAGATCCAAACAATAAAACAAACTATCAAAACTAATTAATATCAATAATTCTACAACTACTGAAATACAGCCCCACTTCAGAACTTAGGCAGGCATAATATGTATACTGGGTTTAAAAGAAAAGGGTATTACCCATGTAACAGTACCATAAATATAACTGAAAATTAACTGTACAATCTAACTTACCTTTGTACGGACAGAAATCATCCAGTACTATGGTTATTTTCATATGAATTAGAAAATGCTTATTTAAATACCCTCTCAAAAATGAACAAATGATGCTTATGTATTGGATAGTTATGAAGAACAAAAATGTATAAATAGTTTATAGGACATTTTAAGACCATGACAAAAATATGCTGGTTTAAATTATATTCATACCTGTTGACCAGGTATTTATAATCACACGATAATCAGCTTCTTTTAAGCTCCCCAAATCCACTCATATAATATGCGATTTGAGTTGGTTTTTAAAACGAATCCTTATTCTTCCAGTATTACTGAAAATTCATCCTCGGCTAATTCGTATTGCTTTAACTTCCCAACCATGTTAAATAAGGATCAACCATCTCTTCCATAAGAGAAAGTAAATACTGCACACAAGAGGTACTTCTGTTGCTACATGTTGCCTCTAAACACTACAGACGCAGGGCTCTCAAATGTAATCATTATTGAGCTGCCTGGAATATCATACCCACTTTGTAGAAACATCAA
>NW_011483391.1:19576-26233 GCF_000754665.1 Bison bison bison
ATACTTTTCCAGGTTTCATTTCTAAGAGCTTATCAAAAACTTCTATCTTAAGAATGTGTGACTTGTTTCTGCTTCCCCACCAATAGTCATTTTTAGAATATGCTGTGTTTAAAAAAAGCTTTTTGAAGTTTGATGATTATAAAAGTTGAATATTTACGATGACTTTGAACAACCTGTATGTTTCATAAGTGTACAGTTAACTAAAGATCAAAACATGAAAAGTATTCATCCTAGTAACTTAAGCAATAATGATACCTAAAAGCAAAACTGTCTCAACATTTACTAGAATACAGGTGAAACTATAGTATTAAAAGTTACTCCTTACAAAATAATCTCTTTAAAATAGAAAATGATAAACACCATCACAAAATAGTTGAATAGCTTCTTTCTTCCAAATCTTCAATGTCACAAAGATCCAAAAGGCACATGGAGCTCATGAGTTAAGCATTGGTAAGCTTGAAGTAGCTTTGGTGGGTTTCTCTGGGTCCATATGAAATAGAAGCCAATAACGAGAAGTTTCTTAGGGGGATTCATCTGTCGAACACCTATAAAATTAGGAAAAATTTAAATGATGTATAAGTATGCGTGTATCTATCTTATATCTGTATAAACTCTCCAGTGAAGGAAGTGATTCAGCAGACACAACTGTATTGGGTCTCATCATACGGATGCTAAAATATAAGGAAGTTAAAAAAAATCCCTTCTGTGTCTGACTTTACAACTTCCAATTGATTTGTTTGCAAATTGGAAAAGAGAAGAGAGGTTTTCATTAAAAATTAAGGGATTTTAATTAGCCTCCAATTAAAATAAATAAATTAATTTAAGAAAAAATAAGGGATTTTAAGAGGGGTTTTAGCTGATGAATATAAATAGGCTTTATCAGCTAAAAAGATCTAGCAGAGTATGTTTTACAGCTGTATAGTTTGTTCCAACTTGATCCCAGCGGCATTACAAATACAAAGAAATATAAAGATACACTGAGAAGCCATCTAATGAGATTAAGGCTAAGATTAGTATTGCTTTATAACTTGCTTGAGCTAAGAAGTTGTGTTTGTATATGCATTTTAAAAGGGAATTTAACAATTAAATGTAAGAACTTTACTGAGTGTGAACAAAGTTAAAGCAACAGTTCAAGAGACAGTATAGAAACTGAAATCAACCAAAAGAACTTTTCAGAATCTTCATTTGAGTTTCTCTACCTAAAATCCTTTCCTTAACTTTTCCTATGGGGGTTAAACTTAATGAACTATAGCACTGAAACTGTGAATAGCACTGTGATAAGAACAGCAGCAAGAATGAAAGCATTCCTAAATGGTATTTACAAGGGTCCAAATAAGAATATGCCCCCTGGCCTTTTGTCTATACTCCTACTAACAAAAAAAAAAAAAGAGAAAAACAACCAGGCCATTTCATTCAGTGGAAAACTACCTTGTAATGTGTGCAGATAATTCCAAAAGCTAATATTTCAGATGGGCGGCACACAAAACAGTTTTCAATTATACGACTATTAAGATTTGACTTTGTAGGAATAACCAAAATAAGTAGGTAATCATATTATCACATCATAAATGAACATCCAACAGAAAATGTCAAAATAGTTTTTTAAAAATGACATTTCAAGCTTACTTTTGAAATTTTTCAATTAATTTCTTCACCATTTTATCTGTAATGCCAGGACAGGCAGCTTCGGCCACGGCAATACTTTTCTCCAGTTCTTCGATTGCCTGATTCCTGCTTGCATTATTCTCATCCTGCTGTTTAAGCTGAGAAAGATCAATAGCTATAACATTTAAAATTACTAAACTTCTTAAAACAGATAGCCAAAGCTTATGAGTCTGTACTTACTTCAGCAAATGCAGGTGTGATTATCATAGACAAACAGCTCAGGGTTTGTACAAGATCTTGCTCCTTTGAACAAATATTATAGATTATACACATGAAATTAAAATAATCACTCGTGCATTCATTGGCGTCCTCCTCAAAAAAGACCCAATACAAGGCAAGTCTCCATACTTTCTTCACATCACTTATTCCCATCCATTGTCCAGAGGCCTCTAACTTCTAGGATTACAATTAATATGCACAATTCTGTTTTAAAACATACCAATGGCCACTTAAATGACTTCTATGACCTTTTCTTAATTAGTTTGAAATGAATGGCAAATGAAACATACTGTGGACCACAGTGAGGTAGACAAGCATTTAGGGGTATTAAATTCTAACAATTTCTGGCCACACTGTCTCATTTTATAGTTCGAAAAAGTCTACCAAAAGGAAGTGATCATCTCTGTATACATACTGCCCCATTCTGTAGTTTCTTAGGATCAGGCTTCTTTCGCACAGTGGTAAAGCTCCATTCAGGATGAGTATTATTTTCCCTGCTGGTGGACTCCCTAAAGAGATTGCCAAAGATATTTCTATAAGTTCCCAAATGACACAGCTTGGGGAAAATATCAAATCAGTGCAGACAGATTCTGAATGGATAACTGTCCCAATGTATAAAAAAAATCATTTGATCTCAGTTTCAAATACACACTGCTTTCTGCCAAAGAGTAGCAATGGTACCCAGCTCTAAGTGTATATCAGAATCACATGTGAAGGTCTCTTACTATATATAATGTCCTGGCCCAATCCCTTCAATGACTAGATCAAGATCTCCTGTAGTGTGGCTTGTGTTTTTTTTTAATCTTATTTTATATTGGAGTATAGTTAATTTACATTTTTAAAGGCTCCATGACTGACTAATGGGCAGCAAAGGCCAACAACCATTAGAACAGAGTAAAGACAACTACCTTGGTACTTTTTAGACCTTTCAAAAGTTGGACAATTTCTCATAAATGCAGATATTACCTGAAGAGATTTGGTGTTGCCTTTGTGTCAATTCAACTAGCAGAGGAGCTAATTCTGGTGTAGCCTACAGACTCTGTAGTCTAAATTAAGTTAAGGAGTTAGAGGCTCAAATGTTAGTATAAATGCTGTAGTTAAAAAATAATGCAACTTTTTAGGGGGTACAAATCAGATATAAATGAATACTTCAATGTACCGGTCTGATCACAGTTTGGTACATGGCCAAGAGGTGAGAAACGTTAGTTCTCCAGAGAGGTTTTGCAGGTTGCCAGGAAAGTATGAGAAGACATTGCTCTTTATCACTTTGGGCAAGCTAATAACACCTTAAATGCAATCTGGTTCCAAAATTTTGTAATATACTCAAGTATCCACTAGGGGTTAGACTGAGACCATTTGAAACTAAAGAAATTCACTTCTAAGAAGAAAAAAAAAAAAAGGTGTTTCCAAATTCATTGTACTTCACAGACCACAATTTTAAAAGATTTT
The DNA here is from genome assembly GCF_000754665.1 of Bison bison bison. NCBI lineage: Eukaryota > Metazoa > Chordata > Mammalia > Artiodactyla > Bovidae > Bison > Bison bison. The sequence continues at coordinate 22,910 of NW_011483391.1, forward strand.
CACAATTTCTAAAGTCACACTTTAGAATAAGGTTTATATTTTATGCTAGAGAAAGCGTATCAGCTCACAGTAAAAGATATGAAATACTGAAATGGGCTATCTACATAAAAAGTAAACAATTGGTACGTACGAATCAGACCCGTCAGAATCAGATTCATCATCGCTGTGTCCTTCTGCCTTCCATCTCTTAAATCGATCTATCAGTTCAGTCAGATAAGAAGTCTTCTTTGAATTTTTTACAATGAATTTATGTTTCAGAAGTTCTTTAGCTGTAGGACGCTAAGGACCAAAAAAGGAAGGATACCAGTATTTCTAGGCTTTTTATGATTGCAAAGAGTGATATGAAATCATTATCAATTATTAAGCTGAAAGGTATAAAAGTTTGTCTATAAATATGAGGATAACTAAAATGCCATAGGACAATAGCTAATTCTATTTCCGAAGTGGCTCAAGGCAACCAAATTAAATTCACTACTTTGGTATCAACTTGCTAAAATCCAGTGGCAAAAGGTGGCCTATGTAGCAGCAAACAGGCAGGCAGGGCTTTCTTCAAAGCAGAGAAACACATGACAGGACTTCAATAATTAAGTAAAAATTTTAAAACAAGATTGTACATGAAAATACTTTTATTATATTTACTGTAAATTGGGAAAAAAGCATGAGAACTAGCAAGGCTCTAACTTTCTTATTATCTGCACACATCACATGACCCCCACAATAATCCCTTCTCCATCACACAGTAATTCATACTGCATCTAAAGAAAAACACCATGTGCTGTGCGGGATATTTCCTCCCTAATAGTTTATTAATATCAGAATATTCATTAGCAACCTATGATAGTTACATCCAATTTAGATAGTTCTTGTATATTTTAGGCAACTTTATTTTAAAAACAAAAAAACAACTGTAATCAAATTTGCCAACTAAATGAACGGAGCTCACTAGACTTCAGGAAAAGTATACAACTTCATGTTGGAATTTCTGAACATTAAATAAAAAATCATGAAACACCAACAACTTTTCATGAAAAATGAAAACAGCTGAATAAAAATCATTGTGCATAGTTATACTTTCTTAATGACATCCTAGAAAATGAACTTTATTTCCCCTTGAAATAGGAAACGATCAACAGAATGAGGAAGGTGCTAGGGAACATAGCAAAAAGAGAAGATGCAGGGGAAGGAGAGAAGAACTACGGATCTTGTCAACAACCGAACAAAATTAGCAACACAGACGGGACAGTCAGGTTCCTGGATGGTCTGTAGACAGTTTCCACAGGCACTGTATTCCTTACTGTTGAACAAACCACATTGGCTCTATGTATATCTGATCACAGAAAACAACGGTCATAGCACATATACTCACAAATGATGGATCTTTGTTCAGGCAAGCATCAATAAACTCCTTAAAGGATTTAGTGAAGTCTCCGACAAGAGTTGGAGGATTGTTTTTTGGAATAAGAAACAGAACTCTCATTGGATGCATATCGGAGTTAGGTGGCTCTCCCTTGGCTAGTTCAATAGCAGTGATTCCCAGTGACCAAATGTCAGCCTAAGGTAAGGAGCAAAGAACAATTACCTTGAAATTCCATTCTAACATTCTGCCACAAAATAACCTGTAGAGTCTAATGGTCATACAATATTAAAATGTCTCAAGAAATGTGGTGTTAATAACTTTTTGATACAATTCATTTTTTTAGAAAAGTATCAAATTCCCTACTTTGTGCCAGGCACTGCATTCCAAACACAAAGAATTCGGGTGGTGACTAAACCAGACAAAAATTCCTGCTCTCAAGAGGCTGATGTTCTAGTAGAAGAGAAAGATAAATGAATAAACAATAGGATGTCAGATGGTATTAAGTTCTGTGAAGAAAATACAAAATCAGGATAAGGGAGTAATGAATGATAAGGTAAAAGGGCTGCAAATTTACATGGGATGGCTAGGGAAGACTATTCTGTGTCAGTAATGTTTAAGCAGAGATCTGATTGAGAGGAAAGTTATTCCAGTAAGAGGGAGAGGCAAGTGCAAAGGTCCTGAGGCTGGAGGGGACTTGCTGTGTTTATGGACCAGTAAAGAGGCCACTGTGGCTGAAATGGGTAGAAAATGGAGGAGAGTGGTGGCAGATGAGGCAGAGGTGGACAAGGGCCAGACAGTAGAGAGCCATGTATGTGATAGTAAGGACTCTGGATTTATTCCAAGTAGGATGGAAGGTCACTGAAGGGAAGAGGATCCAATTATTCAGTATTACCAGCATCTAGGGAACTTATGATTTAGCAGCAAAATTTGACATGACTCTAGTTTTAGAAATACTCTAAGAGGAAGGAGAATTAAGGCAGTTTATTAAATAGGATAGGATGCTATGTAAAACAATATTAAAAACAAAATAGTTTATAGGTAACACTTCACTTTTGAGTCATAAGCTGACTGCTGGATAACTTCAGGAGCCATCCAAAATGGTGTTCCCACAAAGGTATTTCTTTTAATTTGTGTATCCGTCAGCTGGCCAGCCACTCCAAAGTCAGCAAGTTTCACATCTCCTTGCTCTGAGAGCAAGACGTTGGCAGCTAGGAGGGAAAAGGAAATGAAAAAAAAACTCAGCTTCCTCAGAATGCATCTATTTTTCTCAGGTTCATATTAGACTTCTGTATACCTTTTATGTCTCGGTGAATTTTCTTTTCAGAATGCAGGTAGTCCAGACCTTTCAAAATTTCCTTTAGCATGGTAGCGATCTGGAACTCATCAAATGGACCAGCTCGCAGCTTAGGGGGAAAGACACACATATACATGTAAAAGTTTGGAACAATAAAGTTCAAACTTAACATTATCTTTGAAATAAGGGAATTGCTTATATATAATGAAGCAGTTCTGTTTATTGAGCCAGTATTTAAACAAATGAGAAAATTCTTAAGGGTGAAGAGAGTTAAGTCAAAGGGCTAAAAGGGTTTTCAATGATTAGATTTTAATGATTAGATTTAATCTTGAAAGATAATATAACTATATATTAGCTTCAAATCTTGAGGTTCTTAAATATTTACATTAAAGATCTAAGGAACATGCTTAAGTCATGACAGATAGGAAAAAATATATCAACTACTTAAATTTTGGCATTTGCTGTTTAAAACATTAAATATTTACACTGAACTGATTTTTAGATCAGATGGTCCATAAGATTTCTGCAGCAACCCAATCTGATCATATGGGTCTGCTGTAGCACCGTTCTTAACATTTACGTATTTCAAAAACATTATAAAGCATAGAGACTTTTTGGAGACTCAGATTTAAGTTTTAGCTAGGAATATAATAATTAAACTATTCAAACTTTC
>NW_011483391.1:26411-26601 GCF_000754665.1 Bison bison bison
CTAGCTATCATTCTGAAGGATTTCTAAAAGTGGTCTGAATAATACAGCATTTTAAAAATATACTTTAGTAAAAACCAACAGAAAAGTGGTCCTAAAGACACATTAGCTTATCTGGTATACTCAGGTCCAGTTTAAAATTCAATGCAATCTCACTTAACTGGGTACTGGAGGAGGATGGGAAGGGCACTTC
>NW_011483391.1:26701-27302 GCF_000754665.1 Bison bison bison
AATTCTGGTACCTCATAAAGCACAAACAGTGGACTGTATAATATTATTACAGGAAAGGGTGGGAATCTAAAGTCAGAGCTGAGGTAGAGTTCTGTTTGCTGGAAGGAGGGAAGAGGTGGTGAAAATCAAATATTGCCCACTCTGCCTCACACTGGGAGGGATTCACAGCTCTTTGGCACCTTCTGTATTTCATCTTTCATGAATGCCATATTTATTCTGAATAAAGGGCACTTTCATGTTGAAATTTAACAGCTTAAAATAGAACCCATACTTCGGTCTCACTATTTAATATTAACTATGCTCTGGATATATAGTGTACTTCAGGGATGTTTATAGTTCAGTAGGTGCCTTTCCTAGGTAACAGTATCTATTTACTTTCAAATGTATCAACTTCCACCCCAAAGTATCTATTTAAACACCAGTGATTAAAGTCATCTAAAAGGTGAAAATGGTATATTATTTTATTGATTGCTGGTAATGAAATTCTGAGGTACTACCAAGCAACTTAAAGATAAATGTCAAGTAATACTACTTAAGACTAGTACTTTAGTATCATTGATTATAAAATGTTGACAGGGCCAGAGGAGGTATATTCTCAGTC
>NW_011483391.1:27527-30426 GCF_000754665.1 Bison bison bison
GCACAATGGAGCTTCTCTCCAAAGACTGAAGACTTTACCATGTCTCTAATAGCTAACACGTCTACCCCAGGGCAGGGTGCTGGCTTTGTATGATTTGCCTTTGTTGTCAACTGAGGATATTCAAGAGAGGGACATTTGCAGGCTTGGGGGTGTTCTCCCACACTGCTTTGACTTCCAGCCAGTCCCTAATGCAGCATGTTTTGCTATGCTTTCTCTTATGGTTAGCATATTGTTTCCAACTTTTTCCCCTGGTGCTCATGTTTTATCATCTTAACCTTATTATATGTGTTTTTGTTGTAAGCCACTGCAATTTTTATTGGAAACAAGTGAGGTATAATCAATTCAATAAAATAATGTACAGTATGCTCAAAGTCTGTTCACACACAACTGATTTTTTTTGTAAGAATGGGAGGAAATCTTGAGGTATATAGTTGTTGTTTTTAGTTGCTAAGGTGTGTCTTATTCTTTGCAACCCCATGGACTGCAGCCCGCCAGACTCCTCTGTCCATGGGATTCTCCAGGGAAGAATATTGGAGTAGGTTGCCATTTCCTTCGCCAGGGGATCTTCCCGACCCAGGGATTGAACCCACATCTCTTGTATCTTCTACATTGGCAGGTGGGTTCTTTACCAGCTGAGCCTTTGGGGAAGGTCCATATACTATATAGTGTTGAACTTAATTACTGGTCATAATCATATTACAATAGTCAGGCACCAGTTTAAAGGGATGAACACTTTTGCCCAGCATTCCTTTTAATTTCTCTTGTCCCTGGTAGCAGTGCCCTCCTCTAACCCTGATCCTTTCTTAGATTCCTCCAAACGATAGCATTCTCCTAAATGAAGAATAGTATGTTCTCAGCATTTGTTCTCCCTACAAAGTCGAGTCAATGAGGTTTATAATTAAATCATAATAGTATTAAGTATTAAAGCTAGAAAAAGAAAACTAGAGAGATTACTCATCTAATTTCTTATTTGAACATCTGAGTCACAGGTTAAATAGTCTGCCCAATATTAGCCAGCTAGTCAATGGCAGAACTGGGGACAGGATCTAGGTGTCTTGATTTTTAGCCACTACACAGCTAAAAACAGTTTAAGTTCATTGAATTTATGCTAATTGTTATTTTTGGACTTAGGCAGAGCTCAGAATGAGATTAAGATCTCACAATCATTTCATTCAGAGGTTTCATAAAACTGCCCCAACTACTCTTGGGGGATACAGATTGTATTAGTTAGGGCTGGGGCACCGTCCAGTGCTTCCCGTTGCTATCAGAGATCCTGATGAAAGCAGTGCACTTTGTCTTGCCAATGCCTACAAAACAGGGAAGTGACATGGTAAACATTTTGGGGGGCCAGTTAAGGTAACTGTGATAAATTTGGAAAGGATTCTTAATATTTAAAAAGTAGGAGGAGGCTCCTAGAGCAATTGTGAGGCTTCTTGTGGAGCTAATGAATAAACTATTGTTTAATCAAACTACATGACAAGACAAATAGAGCTGAGATCATTTAATGGTGAGAATGAGACCTGACTCCATATGCATGAAGGACTATTAGCTAAAGAAATACCAGTTATGTTCTCTCACTAGACAGGAGCGAGAAAGAAAAAAAAAAATGAAATGGAGCTTTAGGATGTAAGAATTAGATTAGAAACAAGGAAGGATGGCCTAACTCAGCAACTGATTAAACTGAGATGAATTCCTAGAAGATGAGGCTCTCCATCAAGTTTAATTACCATTTCTTTTGAATGGTTTAAATATGGTTCTGTCTAAAGGAAGGAAAAATCGCTTATGGTCATTTCTGTTCATAGGATTATTTGAAACTTTGGAGGTACTGGGAGTCAATATTAAAGCCTTTAAGAAATATTTGATCACTTTCAGTCAGAGAAATTCATCTCTACTTAAAAAAAATAAGAATTAAAACATTACTCGGTGATCTTAATCATCAAAACACTTTACTTTTAGAAACAGCAGGCTCCAATTTCAAAGGCAGAGCATATTATATAAAAGTTGTGTAATATTAAAGATGGAAGACAACTTAGTGCAACTTCATTTTATAGGACGTCAAGCCCAAGGAATTTATGTGTCTGGCTCACAGTCACAGACTTAGTTATAAACAGAGGCAGCCCTAGAAACTCAAACTCGCATAGGCCAGCCCAGTAGTCATTCTATCACACAAAGTTGTCTCTAGTCATTCATATTGCATTTTAAATATAATGTCATATTAATAACAATTTTAAAGGGGGAGGGACAACACTGATAGAATGACACCACTTGGGGGAAAACAACCAGTGTTTCTCAATAATATTCTGTGCACAACACATCTTCATTTATTAGAACTTTTCCCTCACACTGCAGGATTTTAGCAGCCTGGTCTGCTAAAATGGCTGTGGCATTTCCAAGTCATTGTGACAAAAATGCCATCACATTTCCACATCACCTACAGAAAGGCAGAGAGAACTCTGCAGAGAGCTGGGTCTGTAGGGCTTCTTGGTCAAAACCCAAGAACCACATTTAGAAACAGTTATCTGGATGAGATCTCTTCAAAAATCTAAGAACACTCAGTCTTCTCAGGGATAAGCATGTAAAGTAAAACATGAAACTGATGGCAACTCTCACACACTCATTCCTAATTTGGAGGGAATTTTATTAAGCTGTTTGCATTTCTTATATACTTTAAGAATGCCAGCAATGTGCAGAACCTGCAATACAGCTGAATATATGTTAAGAGTAGCAGTCCTGAAGGCAGAGTGAACATATTAACTAAAGCAACCACTTAGCTTGCCCAAAAGCCAATGCTTACTCCAATTAAAAGAAAAAGTGAAAGTATGGATGTGTGTGTGTAATAGTTTAAAAATACTTACAAGATCCAGTGCTGAACCGCCACCCAGGTATTCCATTATTATCC
>NW_011483391.1:30526-32369 GCF_000754665.1 Bison bison bison
CATGAAATAGCTTAATAATTATAAACTGGAGCCAAACAACATACTAGCATAAATGTTCAATCTGACATACTAATGTACTGGCTTTAAAATATAGGTTTAAAATTAGTTGTTTGGAACTCAATATATATTTCCATAGAATATTACAAATGAGAGTCAAGTCCTAAGTCTTAACTCTCCCTGAAACCTACTGAATGTATGATATAGCTAAATATTATAGATGACACATTATTGTTGCTTATTGTCAAACTATTAGCAACTTTAATAAAAGTTAGGAAAAAACCATAGCTTTAAATTATTATTTTGAATGATGATACTGAAAGGAAATGAATGAGGAAGTAAATGGAGACGTTAGAAATTTTGAACGGGGCTTCTGAGTACTTCCCATGTGATCTGAGAGTCTGAGGACATTGGGTACTCTACCTTATTTTAGTTTTTGTTTTAATCTATTTTACAACTTTTATCAGCCATGATTAATGGGCATTTTTTTGTACAAATGTAGAAACTAGTAAGAACACTATAGCCCCCTCTCCCCCAAGGTAAATGGATAAGAGAAAGGAAATGTGTAGCTTGAAGAGCATGATGATTAATCCAGGTAAAATTAACTTCACTGTCAGTTGTACAATAGGAAATGGAGCTCCATAGAGGGAACACACATTTGAATTACAAAACAGGTGTGTACACACACACTATTCAGCTGTATCAGACAAAATTTGGAGATCTTTAAATTTTCTTTCAGCTACAGTTTGAAATACTGGAGACATCTCTCTCTCTCTCCATAACACTTCATGAGTGGTATTCTCTGAATTTTTTTAGGACCACAGAACTGACTGGAAGCAGAATGGTTGGTTTTATTATACTGGCAAATAGCCAAGCTGTGAATGGATTGTATTCCAAAAGTCCACTTTTTTTAAGAAAGATGTTTGGGATTTGGAAAGCAAGCATTTTGCCATAAAAATAATGCATAGGTTCCTGGAGAAGTCCCCTCCAAAAGACAATTTAACACAAAGGTATCCATAGTATACCTGAAAGAACACCAGAGAGACTGTTTATACCATAACAATGTTTCTAGGGGAAAAGTGGATTCAGTGTCTTGCTTCATGTTGGGATTCCGGGAACACATTTCTCACCTTTACAGTCCCAGCTGCAAGATAAAGATTCTCAAGCTATTGCTGGTAGTTCTGAAACTCTAAAATCCTTGGGAAATAGGAGTTCCATTCAAAATTTCCAAGTGTCTCTGTGAGGCTAGGGCTTTATGGTGGCAGAGAATGGACTCCAGAAAAATGATGATGGGTGTTTAGGGGACACTGTAGTGGGGGGAACAGTCTGTGGCCGAGAGTTAGGGACTGGGGAGGGAAGGTTCAGTTAAATTAAGATGTTGACACTATGTAGGATGTCTAAGAGAGAGAGGAACAATGCCCTCCACCCATCTTGACACCCGCTCTCTCCTGTCACAACAAGCTTGCTTGAGCTTAGGAGAGAGAATAGCATCTATAGTAGGAACGAGACAAAATGAATCCCCATAACAGTGAGAGGGCAGAAGAGTTCCAGGAGGGGTTCATGCAACTTGTTTTAAGTATAGAAATTAGACACTCAGAACATGATAACTGTGAACTGTTCCTCACAATGCCATATAGCCGGAGAAGCTTGTCTTTTGCCACTGTTTGTTTCTAATAAGTACTACATTCTACCTCATGAATTCAGAATGCTTCCCATGCACGTGACATTTCAGAGAAAAATGGAAAGATCTTACAAAACATGTTTATCTGTTTTGCAGTTCTGTGTGAATGAGAGCACCTGTTTTCCAAGTTAAAAACAATGTGTGGCTTTTTTTTTTTTTTTTTGG
>NW_011483391.1:32469-32800 GCF_000754665.1 Bison bison bison
TTTTTTTTTTGGTACCAATTGAAAACAGAGACTTACCAACTGTCTGTTCGTCACTAAAAAGTATTCATAGAAAGCTTAAAAATGTCATTAACCTTATGACTAAGCAACTTCCAGGTCTGAAAATGCTTCCTCTTTGCAAGCGAGCTATTCAGTGGAACTAGGACTCTTTCGAAACAGGCAGGGAACCAGAGCTGTCTGATAGGTTTTCTGGGTGCTTCCTTCTGACCGTCACTTCTGCAGACAAGTGTTGCTGGAGGATGGTTATATGTCTGGACATTCAGATGACTGTGAGGCAAGCAGAGGAACTGAAGCAAAGTGCGACTGGGCACAG
>NW_011483391.1:32900-33402 GCF_000754665.1 Bison bison bison
CTGGTGGAGCTCCTGCCTACTCACGGATGCTTAATCCACACAGGCTCTTAACTTGTTCCTTGTCCACAGTGGGTCTTAATGAAAACACCAATCACAAACCAAACCTGACCAAAACTCCTAGATCCTGTGTTTGTATTCTTTTGGGGAACTACAACTATTACCTTTGATTTCTGGTAAAAGATGTTTGCGTTTGAGAATGCAAATATTTGGTTTATTCTTAAATAATTTAAAAGCCTAAGATGATATCTACATAGTGGTTTACAAATCTAAAAGAGCCAAGTTGCTCTAAACCATAACCATATATCCGGCACATTTAAGCATAGGAAGTCCCTGCAGGGAAAATGCCACTTTTCCAATTATAAAATGACCCACACGTTTTAGCAATGGGTTGGAAAGAGTAAGTGTAAAGTCCTGCATCAACATGGGTGGTAAGTTGCTGCTGCTGCTGCTGCTAAGTCACTTCAGTCGTGTCCAACTCTGTGTGACCCCATAGACGGCAGCC
>NW_011483391.1:33502-34397 GCF_000754665.1 Bison bison bison
GGGTCAGGAAATGGCTCTCTGCTCCAAAATGCAGAAAACCTAAAGAGTAAGTACTTCAGAGTTATACTGTTTACCAGGGAGAAGTTGGAGTCTAGTTTTAACAAATCACTGGTGTCTGGAGTATCAACTCCATCACCCCATGGGGCCTTTGAATGCCACTGTGTGCCACTAAAGCAGACATTTGGCCAAAGTGGGCAGAAACGCTATTGTGGACCTTGGGATTCATTTGTTCACAGAAAAACAAACATTTAAAAGAAAAGAACATGTAAAATACCCATGATATGTATTTTCAAGATAACAGATCATAGATCAAGTTCATATACATGAACATAGATCAAGTATATGTTGAATTAAGCAGGTCGGTCTTTGAAGCAAATAGCCAAATATAACACTGACCACATAAACCAGCATATGCAAGTAAGACAAACAAGTCACCACTGGGCAAATGTCATATGATCCCACTGATCTGAGGAGTCTAGGGTAGGGAAACTAAAGACAGAAATTAGAATGGTGGTTACCAAGGACTATGGTGAGGGGAGAATGGGGAGTTATAGATTAATGGGTACAGAGTTTCGGTTGAGGAAGGTGAAAGCATTCTGGAGATGAATGGTACAGATGGCCACACAGTCACTGGAGTGTATGAAATGACACAGAACTGTACATTTAAAAGGGTTAAAATGATAACTTTTGTGATGCATATTCCACTACAGTAAAAAAAAAAAAAAAGAGACAGAATGTAAAATTTTACAGAACCGCAAGGAATAGTAGAGATCACCTTGCCAGAACTTTACTACCTGAGATTTTTTTTTCCAGTCAAGAATGCCTTGTCTATACCCCAGTCTCACATCTCAGTTCAGTTCAGTTCAGTTGCTCAGTCATGTCCGACTCTTTGCAA
>NW_011483391.1:35324-36100 GCF_000754665.1 Bison bison bison
TTAAGCCAACTTTTTCACTCTCCTCTTTCACTTTCATTAAGAGGCTTTTTAGTTCCTCTTCACTTTCTGCCATAAGTGTGGTGTCATCTGCATATCTGAGGTTATTGATATTTCTCCCAGCAATCTTGATTTCAGCTTGTGCTTCCTCCAGCCCAGCATTTCTCATGATGTACTCTGCATATAAGTTAAATAAGCAGGGTGACAATATACAGCCTTGACATACTCCTTTTCCAATCTGGCACCAGTCTGTTGTTCCATGTCCAGTTCTAAGTGTTGCTTCTGCATACAGATTTCTCAGGAAGCAGGTCAGGTGGTCTGGTATTCCCATCTCTTTCAGAATTTTCCACAGTTTACTGTGATCCACATAGTCAAAGGCTTTGGCATAGTTAATAAAGCAGAAGTAGATGTTTTTCTGGAACACTCTCACTTCTTTGATGATCCAACAGATGTTGGCAATTTGATCTCTGGTTCCTCTGCCTTTTCTAAATCCAGCTTGAACATCTGGAAGTTCATGGTTCACATACTGTTGAAGCCTGGCTTAGAGAATTTTGAGCATTACTTCGCTAGCGTGTGAGATGGGAATGGCAAATCACTTCAGTATTCTTGCCTTGAGAACCCCATGAACAGTATGAAATGGCGAAAACACAGGACAATGAAAGATGAACTCCCCAGGTCGGTAGGTGCCCAATATGCTACTGGAGATCAGTGGAGAAATAACTCCAGAAAGAATGAAGAGACGGAGCCAAAGCAAAAACAATGCCCAGTTGTAGATGTGA
>NW_011483391.1:36200-38460 GCF_000754665.1 Bison bison bison
CTCTTCATAAAGACTAACTTTGTCTGTCAAGAAAATCTGCACTGAACTAAAATTAAAGGAAAATACTGTGGTCATACTGATGTGTTTATCTGGTTTTTACTCTTGTTTTTAAAAACAAAGTTATACAGTGAGCTCAGTCAAAATGAATACCCAGTACATTTTTGCAAGTCTCAAGAAAAGCACTACAACTATATACAGTTTCAGAGAGCATATAATTTTCTCTCAAATGTAATAACTTTTCCTCCAGCTTACAGTGAGGTCCTGGTTATATCCTGTATTAGGACAACCTGAGAAGAACTCAGTATCCTATTTTACTCAATTAGCTTGACTCACAAAATCCCCCATGTTATCTGAAATCCAAGGATGGGCCACAACAAGAACAGAAGTCAATTGATGATGCAGTTCTCTGATGGTACTTAGAGGATGCAGCCTTGAGTTACATTGACTGCACCAAGCCAAACCCTGTTATATTTGATGTGATTTTAGTTTAAAAAAGCAAGCCTGAAAAGTCACACTACGTCTTAATATAAATGGAAAATAAACAAGGGGTTGATTTAAGAAAGTAATTTAAATAAACAGTATTAAAGAGTTATAAAATTATAATTCTTTTTCTCTCTGTGTATATACATATACCCATAATGAGACAATATGTGTGTATGTGTACAAATAATCTAGATACAAATAATCAATATCAGCCATCTGAATTTCTACAATTTTATCATGAAGTAACACGTTCTTCAAAGTAGTCTTTCTTATAATGTACTTTAATGATCGGTTAAAGAGATAAAAATAATGCAGTTTAATTCTTTAAGAAGACATCTTGGATAAGAGTTCTGTATCCTTTACTGGCCTAAAAATATTCTGCAATCAAGATTTGGAGAAAACAGACTATCAGTTATATTTGTTAAAAGATTAAGTATCTGGGGGATGACTGGTACGTGTATACTATGAGGGAAATTTTTTAAAATGTGAAATATTAGGAATAAATAGTGCAAACAGAGTTACAATTCATTTTTCATGGTAGTATTGAATACAAATAAAGGTTGTAAGCAACCAGTGGGGCTTCCCTGGTAGCTCAGCTTGTAATAAATCCGCCTGCAATGCAGGAGACCCTGGTTCGATTTCTGGGTTGAAAAGATCCCCTGGAGAAGGGCATGGCAACTCACTCCAGTATTCTTGCCTGGAAAATCCCATGGGCAAAGGAGTCTGATGTGCTATAATCAATCCATGAGGAAACAAAGAGTCAGACACGACTGAGTGACTAAGCACAGCACAGCAAAAGCAACCAGTAAAAGTCAATACCATATCAGTACACATTTTAAATAGGGCTTACTTAATATTTTGAGTCAGTTACCAAAAGTAGCTTATCTGGTACAGACGCCTAAAAATACCAAGTGTTCAGATTTGCTCCAGAGTGGATCTGAAATTATAAGGATTCAATCCAGAAAGAGTAAACCAGAATGAGCATGCGCATGCACACACACACACCACCATCACCACTACCACCACCAAATTTCCCGGGCTGCCTACAACCACGGGAATTAGAAGGGGGACCTAAAACTACTGAGACTGGAGGCCAATAGGATACTGAAAAAGGGAATCTGACCTGCTAAATAAGCTTTTTAGGAAAGAATATGAAAGCAAAATATACCACAAAGAATCAAGTAATTATGTATACAGTAAAACAGAGTAATGGCTAACACTCCAAAGTATATTGGATATGAGTTACTAGCAGTATTACTTCCTCCTGTGAGTCTTTCCTTCATACCATAATGGGAAAAAATGATAGAAGTGACCATTTGCTTATTTATGCAAATGGTACCTTGTACCTTGTATGCATTCAATCACAAAATCTACACCACTGTAGTGGAAAACGGGATTGTAAGCTCTTCAAAGGCAGGAGCTGTTCCCTTTTACATCTCCATAATCTAGTACAGTGTGACACACAGTGACTGGTTATTTAATGATTTATTCTACTACGCGTTAATTCCACAGTCACCTAATTCACATACTCTTAGACTACATTAGCCTCTGTTGGGAATTCCCTGGTGGTTCAGTGGTTAGGACTCTGCACTCCTACTGACAGGGGCTGGGGTGCAATCCTGTAAGCCACACAGCTTGGCCAAAAACAAAAAAAATTAGGCTCTATGGGGAGGGAGGAAGGAGGAGGGTTCAGGATGGGGAACACGTGTATACCTGTGGCAGATTCGTGTTGATATATGGCAAAACCAATACAATGTTGTAAAGTCAAAAAAGAAAA
>NW_011483391.1:38560-38996 GCF_000754665.1 Bison bison bison
CAGTCCAAGGGACTCTCAAGAGTCTTCTCCAACACCACAGTTCAAAAGCATCAATTCTTTGATGCTCAGCTTTCTTTCTACTCCAACTCTCACATCCATACGTGACTACTGGACAAACCAAAGCTTTGACTAGATGGACCTTTGTTGGAAAAGTAATGTCTCTGCTTTTTAAAATGCTGTCTAGGTTGATCATAACTTTTCTTCCAAGGAGCAAGCATCTTCTAATTTCATGGCTGCAATCACCATCTGCAGTGATTTTGGAGCCCAAAAAATAAAGTCTGTCACTGTTTCCACTGTTTCCTCATCTATTTGCCATGAAGTGATGGGACCGGATGCCATGATCTTAAGTTTTCTGCATGCTGAGTTTTAAGCCAACTTTTTCACTCTCCTCTTTCACTTTCATTAAGAGGCTTTTTAGTTCCTCTTCACTTTCTGC
>NW_011483391.1:39096-40136 GCF_000754665.1 Bison bison bison
TCTGTTCATTTCCAAGGCAAACCATTCACTATCACAGTAATCCAAGTCTATGCCCCGACCAGTAATGCTGAAGAAGTTGGACGGTTCTCTGAAGACCTACAAAACCTTCTAGAACTAACACCCAAAAAAGATGTCCTTTTCATTATAGGCGACTGGAATGCAAATGTAGCAAGTCAAGAAATACCTGGAGTAACAGGAAATTTGGCCTTGGAGTACAGAATGTAGCAGGGCAAAGGCTAATAGAGTTTTACCAAGAGAACGCACGTTTGATCATAGCAAACACCCTCTTCCAACAACACAAGAGAGGACTCTACACATGGACATCACCAGATGGTCAATACCGAAATCAGATTGATTATATTCTGATATCCCAACCCCTATCAAAATCATATTCAAGACCCATTTTAAATGCTACTCCCCAGTCTGGGGGTTAGTGTACTTGATAAACCTACTCACAGATAAGTGGGAGATATGAGGGAAGTTAGATCCACCTATCTGGAGCTAAGGAGAGAAGCTGAAACCAGAGACAGGAATTTAAAAACTGTCAGAATAAAGTAGATGAGAAAGATGAGCGTGAACATGCAGAGTGAGAGGAAGACACAGAGGAGGTACCCAATTAATAAATATCTGCTGCATTGAGTCTAATATGAGGCTTCTTATAGGTGTATTATAGGAAATTTAAAGCGATTCTGATTTTGAGTGGGAAAAAAAAAAACACTGAAAAAGGAGGAAATATTTCCCTCTCAATTTCCTTCAAGTTGCACAAGAAAACTAAATTTTTTTATTTAAAGAAAATTCCAGAAATATTCCAGAAACATTCACCATACATTGGGAATAAGCACACACAAAAGTCTCAGGAAAAATAATGAGAAAGCTGTGTACAGATCCTGTTCTGGAATATTTTACTTCAATCACTCAATTCTTTTTTAAAAAATAAATATCAGGAGTTGTGGTATATGGAGGGGGGCATATATCCTCAACATAAACAGAAATACTAAAAGACAATTTTCAGCAGCACATAAAGGCATGATTCAAATTCT
>NW_011483391.1:41020-41489 GCF_000754665.1 Bison bison bison
AAAAAAAAAAAAAAAAAAGAAAAAAAAAAAGCCAGGGAAATTGATAATGAATATCTATATGAGTATTAACTAATACAGTTTATCCCAGGGTATATTTGATCAGCAGAATATAAAAGGATAAAAAGACAGCATTAACTTTTGTGCAGGCCAAGAGCCTAATAGGTTATAAACACACCCTTCTGGCCTAGAGATAGACAAGCAAATAAACAAAAAACCCTTCCCTCTTATAAGCCCTGAAAATCAAAGATCTAACTAATACTGCCTTCCTTTGAAAAATATCAATATGGGGATATAGTTTTAAATTTTAAAATAATTTAAACTCTAATCTAAGCTAGATTTTTCTAATTATTTATTGTTTATATTTCAATAGATACAAATCTTGACTCTAACTCTGGAACCCAAGAACTCATCAAAGAGTTTTCTGTGATGCAGAAATACCTCCATCTGCTGGAACTTTAGGTGTCTGTTA
>NW_011483392.1:0-452 GCF_000754665.1 Bison bison bison
CCAAGATAATCATGATGGTGTGATCACTCACCTAGAGCCAGACATCCTGGAATGTGAAGCCAAGTGGGCTTTAGGAAGCATCACTATGAACAAAGCTAGTGGTGGTGATGGAATTCCAGGTGAGGTACTTCAAATCCTGAAAGATGATGCTGTGAAAGTGCTGCACTCAATATGCTAGCAAATTTGGAAAACTCAGCCGTGGCCACAGGACTGGAAAAGGTCAGTTTTCATTCCAATCCCAAAGAAAGGCAATGGCAAAGAATGCTCAAACTACCACACAGTTGCACTCATCTCACATGCTAGTAAAGTAATGCTCAAAATTCTCCAAGCCAGGATTCAGCAAAACGTGAACCGTGAACTTCCAGATGTTCAAGCTGGTTTTAGGAAAGGCAGAGGACCAGAGATCAAATTGCCAACATCCACTGGATCATACAAAAAAGCAAGAGAGTTCC
>NW_011483392.1:4278-4677 GCF_000754665.1 Bison bison bison
TTCATCGCAGCACTGTTTATAATAGCCAGGACATGGAAGCAACCTAGATGCCCATCAGCAGATGAATGGATAAGAAAGCAGTGGTACATATACACAATGGAGTATTACTCAGCCATTAAAAAGAATACATTTGAATCAGTTCTAATGAGGTGGATGAAATTGGAGCCAGTTATACAGAGTGAAGTAAGCCAGAAGGAAAAACATAAATACAGTATACTAATGCATATATATGGAATTTAGAAAGATGGTAACAATAACCCTGTGTACGAGACAGCAAAAGAGACACTGATGTATAGAACAGTCTTATGGACTCTGTTGCAGAGGGAGAGGGTGGGAAGATTTGGGAGAATGACATTGAAACATGTAAAATATCATGTAAGAAACGAGTCGCCAGTCCAG
>NW_011483392.1:4777-5256 GCF_000754665.1 Bison bison bison
TGGGGAAGACAGGTATACCTGTGGTGGATTCATTTTGATATTTGGCAAAACTAATACAATTATGTAAAGTTTAAAAATAAAAATAAAATTAAAAAAATATACTAAACTAAAATTACACTTTTAAGACATGATACTATAAGTAAGCTACTACACAGATAGCATATACTCTACAGGTATAGACTTAGCAGATGAATGACTCCTTTATGCCAGTTAGTCAAAATCATATAAAGGTTATTCACTGGATTTAACATTATTAAAACAATTTAAAACAGTTTTAATTTTAAGTATGAACTTATGACACAGATTTGAAGACAAAATCACAATACATTATTTTTTATTTTTAATACAAGTTGTATGTATTTAAGTATGCAACCTATTTTAATATTGGAGAAGGCGATGGCACCCCACTCCAGTACTCTTGCCTGGAAAATCCTATGGATGGAGGAGCCTGGTGGGCTGCAGTCCATGGGGTCGCTAAG
>NW_011483392.1:8581-10294 GCF_000754665.1 Bison bison bison
TGTTGTTCTTGTTTAGTCACTCAGTCATGTCTGACTGTGATCCCATGGACTACAGACTCCAGGCTTTCCTGTCCTTCACCATCTCCCAGAGCTTGCTCAAACTCTTGTCCATTGAGTTGGTGATGCCATCCAACCATCTAGTCCTCTGTCATCCCTTTCTCCTGTCCTCAGTCTTTGCTAAAGAATTGGCTCTTCACATCAGGTGGCCAACATATTGGAGCTTCAGCTTCAGCATCAATTGTTCAAATGAATATTCAGAATTGATTTCCTTTAGAATTGACTGGTTTAATCTCCTTGAAGTCCAAGGGACTCTACAACACCACAGTTCAAAAGCAGCAATTCTTTAGTGTGCAGCCTTCTTTATGATCCAGCTCTAATATCCATACATGACTACTGGGAAAACAACAGCTTTGACCATATGGACCTTTGTCAGTGATGCTTGCTTAATTAAAAGCTTGACTCTCAGTCAACAGTTTTTAAAGTATACAGAGAGGCCTCTTTCAGAGAAGACTGAGAGATTTCTGTCAGCTTTTTCTATGTTAAGCCATTGGAAAATAACCTGTTAATAATTACTTCCTTATTCTCAACAGTAAAGAAGAAAAAAAAAAAAAAAAACTGAAAGCATTTCCTTTAAGATTAGGGACAACACAATGATATCCACCCTTACCAGTCTTATTCATTGTAGTTTAAGAGTTCCTACCATAGCAATGAGAAAAATAAATAAATAATAAAAATCTAAATTGGAAAAGTAGAAGTAAAACTGTCACTCTTTGCAGATACCATGACATTATACATAGAAAATCCTAAAGATGCTACCATAAAAATACTAGAGTTTATCAATGATTTTGGTAATGGTACAGGATGCAAAATTAATGCATATACATTATTGCATTCCTATACACTAATAATAAAAGATCAGTAACAACTCCATTAAAGAAATAACTCCACTTACCACTGGATCAAAAAGAACAAAATAAGAATAAACTTACCTTAGGAGGCAAAAGATCTGTACATAGAAAACTGTAAAATACTGATGAAAGGAGAAAGAATCAAAGATAATACAAACATATGATATTCTTCTTGGATTGGGGGAATAAGTATTGTCAAAATGACTATATTACTCAAAATAATCTATGGATTCAGTGCAATCCTTATCAAATTCAATGCCATTCTTCCAGAACTAGAACAAAAATGTCTTAAAATTTGTAGAAAGACACAAAAGACACTGAATAGCCAAAGCAATCTTGAGAAGGAAAAAGGCAGCTGGAGGCATCAGTCTTCCTGACTTCAGAGTACACTAAAAAGCTACACAGTCATCAAAACAGTATGGTTCTGGCATAAAAACCGAAATATAGATCAGTAGAGCTAGACAGAAAGCCCAGAGATATACTTATGCACCTATGATCACCTAATCTATGATAAAGAATGAAAGAATGAAAGAATGAAAGAGAGAAAAAAATAGTGACCACGTAACCATGTAACTGGACCATAACTTGGCCAGGAGATCAGAGTTGACATCAACAATGAAGGGCAGATGGACATCATGTGCCACTGTATATGATACCCTGGAAAGGACATAAAATTACTTGAATAATATTTATATTAAGAATTTTAATCCAATCATGAGGAAACAGTAGAGAAGCTCCAAATGATGATCTTTCTACTGAGAAGGAAAGGGAGGAAGGATGTATGTACTGTTTAAAAAATGTCAAT
>NW_011483393.1:0-638 GCF_000754665.1 Bison bison bison
CAGTAGTAGATATAATGGTCATCTGAGTTAAATTCACCCTTTCCAGTCCATTTTAGTTAGCTGATTCCTTGAATGTCAGCATTCACTCTTGCCATCTCTTGTTTGACCACTTCCAATTTGCCTTGATTCATGGACCTGACATTCCAGGCTCCTATGCAATATTGCTCTTTACAGCATTGGCCCTTGCTTCTATCATCAGTCACATCCACAGCTAGGTATTGTTTTTGCTTTGGCTCCATCACTTCATTCTTTCTGGAGTTATTTCTCCACTGATCTCCAGTAGCATATTGGGCACCTACTGACCTGGGGAGTTCCTCTTCAGTATCCTATCATTTTGCCTTTTCATATTGTTCATGGGGTTCTCAAGGCAAGAATACTGAAGTGATTTGCCATTCCCTTCTCCAGTGGACCACATTCTGTCAGATCTCTCCACCATGACCCGCCCATCTTGGGTTGCCCCACAGGCATGGCTTAGTTTCATTGAGTTAGACAAGGCTGTGGTCTTAGTGTGATTAGATTGACTAGTTTTCTGTGAGTATGGTTTCAATGTGTCTGCCCTCTGATGCTCTCTTTGCAACACCTACCATCTCACTTGGGTTTCTCTTACCTTGGGCGTGGGGTATCTCCTCACGGCTGCT
>NW_011483393.1:4614-5372 GCF_000754665.1 Bison bison bison
ATGTTTTTCTAAAAATTTAATTAGATGCCTATTGCTTTAGTCTGATACTAAACTTACCTACTGTCTGGTCCTAATTTACCTTTGCTCTCTAGTCTCTACGTTTTCTTTGCAATCCAGTCAAACACAATTGCTTGCAGTTTCTAAGCTTTTGTTCCAGTGTTATTTCATTCATTCTCTATGTAGGCATTTCTGTGTTTCTAAATCCCTCTGAGAATGCCAATGTGATATGATCAATCAGCACTATTGGAGTGAAACATACATGAGTTCATTTTTCTATTTCTGCTGCTTCCTAGCTGTGTGGTGTCAACCTGCAATTTTGGGGTAAAAATCTGTGGAATATGGAAAACATTTATCTAGATATATGAAAGAATTTCTGGGAAAGTAAAATGATAAAATATTCTAAACATATTTTGTAAACTGAAAATTGCTATAAAGTTAAAAGTTTGATTTTTGTTTGACCTTATTCATTCTGTAAGGCCAAGTTCAACTGTTACATCCTTCCTGAAACCTTCCCCTGAGTCCTCTCTACTATAGTTTGCACTTTTCCAGTATTTAACATATGTTACTTTGTATTGTCATTGTCCCTAACTCTTCTATTCCAAGTTAGAATGTGCTTGTTCAAGGACAGGAACCATGTCTGATTCCCCTCGCCCAATTCCTTAAATACTGCAGGTGTATAATAAATATTATTTGAAATTTCAAGTACTCAAAGAAATCAATTTAGAATAGGTATAAATGTGTCAGAAAATGGACTTTAT
>NW_011483394.1:0-300 GCF_000754665.1 Bison bison bison
CCCAACAGAGTCTGTACCTCTGAGGACTACCCGAAGGCCTGAATCTGAGCGGCTTAGTCCTGGGAGGTGCGTGCAGCCCAGGGCCGGCCTTGGACTGTTTCCAGCGGAACAACCTAGAGCCTGAGCTGTGTGGGCAGGGAGGGCACATGCGCTGTGAATGGGGGCAGGCCCAGTGTGGCTGAGACAATGCAAGCACATGCCAGTGTTATTTGTTTGCAGCGTCCCTCCCTCCCCACAGCGTGACTGAACAAGTGAGCCTAACAAAAGTGTCCACCACCGCCCACCTTGTGTCAGGGTGAA
>NW_011483394.1:4470-5015 GCF_000754665.1 Bison bison bison
AAAAAAAATCAAAATATGGATAGAAATGAATGAAAATGAAAAGACAACAACCAAAACCTATCGGACACTGTAAAATCAGTGCTAGAGGGAAAGTTCATAGCAATACTGGCATACCTCAAGAAACAAGAAAAAAGTCAAATAAATAACCTAACTCTACACCTAAAGTTACTAGGAAAGGAAGAAATGAAGAACCCCAGGGTTAGTAGAAGGACAGCAATCTTAAAAATTAGGGCAGAAATAAATGCAAAAGAGACAAAAGAGACCATAGCAAAAATCAACAAAGCCAAAAGCTGGTTCTTTGAAAGGATAAATAAAATTGACAAACCATTAGCCAGACTCATCAAAAAACAAAGGGACAAAAATCAAGTCAATAAAATGAGAAATGAAAATGGAGAGATCACAACAGACAACACAGAAATACAAAGGATGATAAGAGACTACTATCAACAATTATATGCCAATAAAATGGACAACGTGGAAGAAATGGACAAATTCTTAGAAAAGTACAACTTTCAAAACTGAACCAGGAAGAAATAGAAAAATCT
>NW_011483394.1:5115-5461 GCF_000754665.1 Bison bison bison
ATCTTGGCATGAAATGTTCCTTTGGCATCTCTGATTTTCTTGAAGAGATCTCTAGTCTTTCCCATTCTGTTGTTTTCCTCTATTTGTTTGCATTGATCACTGAGAAAGGCTTTCTTATCTCTTCTTGCTATTCTTTGTAACTCATACTTATCAATAATTACCTTAAACGTAAATGCATTGAATGCCCCCACCAAAAGACAAAGACTGGCTGAATGGGTACAAAAACAAGACCCCTATATATGTTGTCTACAAGAGATTCACCTCTAAACAAGGGACACATACAGACTGAAAGTGAAGGGCTGGAAAAAGATATTCCATGCAAATAGAGACCAAAAGAAGCAGGATA
>NW_011483394.1:5561-6012 GCF_000754665.1 Bison bison bison
TATGCACCCAACATAGGAATACAGTAATATGTAAGACAAATGCTAACAAGTGTGAAAGGGGAAATTAACAATAAGACAATAATAGTGGAAGACTTTAATACTCCACTCCACTCACACCTATGGATAGATAAACTAAACAGACAATTAACAAGGAAACACAAACTTTAAATGTTACAAAGAATAGTTGATATCTATAGGACATTTCACCCCAAAACAATGTATTTCACCTTTTTCTCAAGCGCACACAGAATCTTCTCCTGGATAGATCACATCCTGTGCCATAAATCTAGCCTTGGTAAATTCAAAAGAATTGAAATCATTCAAAGCATCTTTTCTGACCACAATGCAGTAAGATTAGATCTCAATTACAGGAGAAAAAATATTAAACAATCCCGTATATGGAGGCTGAACAACACGCTGCTGAATGACCAAGAATTCACAGAAGAAATCA
>NW_011483394.1:8723-11718 GCF_000754665.1 Bison bison bison
CGAGACAGCAAAAGAGACACAGATGTATAGAACCGTCTTTTGGACTCTGTGGGAGAGGGAGAGGGTGGGATGATTTGGGAGAATGGCATTGAAACATGGATAATATCATATGAGAAATGAATCACCAGTCCAGGTTCGATGCAGGATACAGGATGCTTGGGGCTGGTGCACTGGGATGACCCAGAGGGATGGTATGGGGAAGGAGGTGGGAGCAGGGTTCATGATGTGGAACATGTTTATACCCATGGCGGATTTATGTTGATGTATGGCAAAACCAATACAATATTGTAAAGTAATTAGCCTCCAGTTAAAATAAATACATTTAAATTTTAAAAAATTTAAAAAAAAAGAAAAAGAAAAGACCACAAACCCGAACTTTAATTAGGTAGGTACATATTGGATTTCATATAGGATACAGAGTACTCTAAATGAATAATATCAGGACATTGTATAATCTGAGGGCAATCGAAAACTCAACCCCAATAAAATCTTACATAGATAGGTCTCCTTAATCTCTTAGGATCAAATAACTCAAAAGATAACTTATCTGTGACTGTGCCAGTGATAAGGAGAGATAACAGCTGAGTTGGGACCCTATAGAAGTAAACCACTGAGGGGAAGATCAAGTCCTGGGACTCCCAAGTTAGGAAGCTTTAGGGTGGCAATACAGTGGAAATACAGTTGTAAAATAACAGTAAGAAATGGAATAGTCAAAAGCATTTTAATAATGTTTTGCCTTCCTACAAAGCCTTTCACATAATCTCATTTTCTGCTTCCTAGAATTCTATAGACCAGTGTGTTAGTCACTCAGTCATGTTTGACTTTTTGCAACCCCTTGAACTATAGCCCACCAGGCTCCTCTGCCCATGGGATTCTCCAGGCAAGAATACTGGAGTGGGTTGCCATGGCCTCCTCCGGGGGATCTTTCCAACCGAGGGATCAAATCTGGGTCTTCTGAATTGCAGGCAGATTCCTTACCATCTGAGCCACTGGGGACAAGACTGACACAAAAGCTAGACAGATATAATAATTTTCTTAAGGTTATACATCCAAGATCTCTGACTTCATGCCCTTTCCACTACTATCACATCACTTCTGAAGAATAAGCATAAAGTTCTGTGTTTAATTCTTCAAAGTGAATGGAGCCAAGTTGAATAGAGAGCAGAGCTATGGAATGAGGAAACTGTATGCATGGGCCGGTATTGTATATCCCAAACTGAGCAGACAACCTTTCAGGGAAATTCTGTGACCAGGGTTCAGAGATATGACTAAACTAGGAAAGAGTAGTTTGTGAGAATGGGCTGTTTGTTTCCAGTAAACATTCTCCCCTTGTTTGTTTAATAACAAAGTGTCTGATATTTAGCTGAGCATAAAGCAAACCATCTGAAAAGTACATTTCTCAGTATCTATCATAATAAGGTACATCATAATCTAAGTTGTGATGATAAGAGTTGAACAAAAGTGATAGTTGAGACTTCTGGGTTATGCCATTAAGAAAAGAGCATGCCCTCCACTCTCCTCTACCCATCCAACTAGTTAATATGTGGATAAAGAGAGCAGTATCTGGAGCAGCCATGTAAGATACGAGCTGCCACTTCAATCATGTCAATGACAGATTCGGAAGACAGAAGGAACCTGGTCTCTGAATACCATGTAGTCAAGACTGGCTCTGGACTACTCACTCTGATTTATTGTGCGAGAAATAAGCCTTATATTTTTGAGCCACTGTTATTTTGGTTTTATTATGGGAAAAAATCTATATCTTAATTTAGAAATTTTGAGCTGAAATTAAGGGAAATTCAGTCACAAAGGGAAAGCAATTTACCTTTTTCTAAGATCAAGGGAATAAAAAAGAGTATATTTCACATTGGAATGAAGAGTGCTTCATGCTTAGTTGTTCAGTTATGTCCAACTCTTTGCAACCCCATGGACTGTAGCCCACTAGGCTCCTCTGTCCATGAGATCCTTTTCCAGGGAGTCTTTCCCACCCAGGGATCCAACTAGTGTCTTCTGTGTCTCCTGCATTGCAGATGGATTCTTTGCTGCTGAACCATTGGGGAAGCCCAGAATGGAGAGTAAATTAGTAGAATAATATAAAGGCAAGTTAGTAATGAAAGAGGGGGATATAGAAGTGGTAGCTGATCTAATGGAAAATGGAGTCACTAGTGACAGAAAGCTATAGCTAGACAAGAGCAATCTCTGTCTCAAAGTCTGCCTGGAGCCATATGTGATCTCACGGTATAACCAGTAACAAGAAATGTATCTATTTTCTTAACAGACACTTTCTCAGCACTTTCATTAATTGGTTTCCAGGGATGATATGAAAGTTTCATTTCATATTACAAAATCCACTGAGTAGTAGAGATTGCTTGAGTTCAATGTTAAGAATAATCCTGAAGCCATACCTGGGTGTAGAAGTGAGGAGCAGTGGCAGATATATTTTGTGTGTGGCATCTTCCAGTTAGAGTTTATAGGGACAATGGGAATGAGACTTGGAAATAATACTTTTGTGTTATCATTTGATAAGTCATCCTGAGAGTTATGCTGGATATGATTTCCAGAACTGTTTAGCTGCTGAATAGGGTTGGGAAGCAATAGAGGAATGTGAATTAATGAGATGCAAAGGGTATTTATAGAATCAAGGGTAGGAACAATAAGCAAAGTTAGAAGAGACAGTTGGTCAGCAGAGATGAAGGGATCTGAACTTTACATGCCTCTCATTAACATATTCTTGACCTTTAATTTAATGTTTGAATGTTGCATTATAGGCAGCTTCCCTGAAATATTTTTCATAAGAGAATAATCTGGATAAAGGTCTTTGTGAAACAATTTAACTTGTCTAACTTTTAAAAATTCTCATAAGGCAATATTAAGAGGTCAATATGTCAATTGTAGAGGATCACTCCCTGATTTTTATGTTTCCAATATTTTCTTAAATGTATTAAATTGCAACTTCATAGACTTCTTTTAAAACACAGACTTACCATTTTCTTGA
>NW_011483394.1:13588-14698 GCF_000754665.1 Bison bison bison
ACAGAGTAGAAGGGTTCCCTTTTCTCCACATCTTTGCCAACATTTATTACTTATAGACATTTTGATGATCATAATTCTAACAGGTGTGAAGTGATATCTCACTGGGATTTTGATTTTCAGTTCCTTGATAATTAATGATGTTGTACATCTTTTCATGTGCCTGTTGACCATTTGTATGTCTATTTTTGTGGAAAAAAGAAAAAACTGTTTAGATTCTCTGACCATTTTCTAATCAGATGTTTTGTTTTTTGCTATTGAGTTGTATGAGATCTTTACTTATTTATGATATTAACACCTTATCTGACCTATGATTTGTACACATTTTCTTCCATTCAGTAAGTTAGCTTTTAATTTGTTACTGGCTTCATTTTCTGTGCAGAGGCACTTTCATTTGATGTAGTCCCATTTTTTTTTTTTCTTTTGTTGTCTTTGCTTTTGGTGTCAAATACAAAAAATCATCACCAAGATCGATGTTAAGGGGTTTATGTTTTCTTCAAGGAGGTTTATGGTTTTAGGTCTTATGTTAAAGTATTTAATTCATTTTGAATTTAGTTTTGTGTATGGTATAAGGCAGTGGTCCAGTTTCATTCTTATGCTTGTAGCTGTTCAGTTTTCCCAGCATCATTTATTGAAGAGAATGTCTCTTCACCATATATTCCTGATTCCCATATCATAACTTAATTGATCATATATGTGCAGATTTACTTTTGGCTCTCTATTCTTTTCCACTGATATATGTGTCTGTTATTCATACCAATACAATCTGTTTTGATTCCTACAATTTTGTAATAAACATTGAAATCAAGGCATGTGATCCCTCCAGCTTTGTTCTTTCTTCTCAAGATTGCTTTGGCTATTTGGGGTGGTTCTATACAAATTTTAGAATTATTCTATTTCTGAGAAAAATTACTTTGGAGTTTTGATAGGGATTTTATTGAATCTGTAGATTGTTTTGAATAGTGTGAATATTTTAAACAATACAAATTATATTCAATGGACATGAGATATTTTTCCATTTATTTGGGTCTTCTTCAATTCCTTTCAGTGTCTTATATAGTTTTCCATGTGTAGATCTTTCACCTCCTCTGTTAAGTTTGTTCATAGGTATTT
>NW_011483394.1:14798-17024 GCF_000754665.1 Bison bison bison
GTTAATAGTGATTATGTTTGATGACTAACTATGTGTGTGTGTTTTTCTTTCAATTTTTTTTAATTTAAAAAATTACCTTGTATGACTATGTGTTACTTTATAACAGAAGAGCCATAAAAATACCTTAATGTAAAAGAAAAAAAAAAACCTATAATTCTAATTGTCTTCTGAGAAGACCTTTGGGAAAAAATGCATAGTTATCTAAACTCCTGCAAAGTCCTAGGAAAATTTCAAATCTATTTTGCTAAACACTTTCTGTATGTTTGGTTAGTTCTTTCTCCTACCTAACTCACTTTTCTTTCCTTGCTGTCATTGAATGACCTCTCTGTTTTACTCACTTTTTATTTGTTTTCTGTTGTTTTTAATTCTCCTTCCCACATAGCTATTCATAATATTTTGTTGTAAACACTGATGCTTTGTGTTAAGTAGAATAGCTTCCTTTCAAACAGGCGCTGTGGTAGGAAAAACCATTTCTAAAAGTATAAAGAAAATCTCTATGTTTGGTTATGAATTAAAGCTTTCCAAATTTCACTTACTTTTGCCATATACACAGAAGACACAGAGAGAAGTGGTATGATGTCCTTTTGGAATGGAATGGCATGAGAAATTCAAAGAAGGCCTTAGATATTTTGGAAATCTTCCAGTAGAGTATTGGTAGGGTTTATACTCTTAACTGTGAAAAGGGTAGACTCAAGACCCAATAAGGGTATAATTAGAGTGTGATTCATACCATTGGCCTAGCCATAAAGAGAACAACTGCTAGTCCTTTCTTGAATTTTTGGCTGAGGCAAGTAATAGAGAGAATGGTACATATGATTGTGTTTTACATGATGATACAGATATTACCTCAATGATAGAGTCTGGTTTAGACTCTAGAAGGTTGTTAAGTGGCCAACAGGGAATTAAACCTGGCAAAATGGACTCTACACATTGGTGTGGTGGCAACAGGCAGGAGCCAATGATATGAAGGTGCTTGGAGGCC
The DNA here is from genome assembly GCF_000754665.1 of Bison bison bison. Classification (NCBI taxonomy): domain Eukaryota; kingdom Metazoa; phylum Chordata; class Mammalia; order Artiodactyla; family Bovidae; genus Bison; species Bison bison. The sequence goes on from NW_011483394.1 coordinate 15,781, forward strand.
ATGTTAGAAGCTGTAAAAAATACTAGCATCTAGAAGGCTTTTAGGGAGTTATTTGGTCAGGTCACTGTTTGGGAATGTCTCTCTGACAGTTGTGTGAATAACTGATTGGAAGCAGAGAACAATGCAAGCAGGAACATAAAATGAGAACTTCAACAAGTACAAATGGAAAGAGATAAATGTGCAAATGTGGTATCTGCACTAGAATCAGCAGAACTTGAAACTATGATATGTTTGTGTAAGTGTGAGTAAAAGCAAAAGACATAGTAGATCATAGCTGGATGATCACCATATATGATTATAAGCAATTGCAAGAAGTACTTTTGTGGCAAGACAGATTATCTGGCTTTGCATAATTTTGAAGTTGACAGAAAAGAATACTGCTGGTATCCAACACAGTAGACATAATATACCACTATGTATCCAGGTCAGAAACAGATTTTCCAAAGAAACAGAATATTTGACTAAAGAATATAATGAAGGAATATTACCAAAATTCTAAAAGTGAATTTACTCAACTTTTAAAATATCTGGGATACCCAGTGAATGAAAATTGTATATTATATGAGTTGGAGAAATGCTACTAGGATAGCAAATCTTACCCTACCAATGCAAATGGTAGGGTAATCACAACTGTCCTTGTGATTTCTCACAAGGACAGTTGTTATATTAAGGTAAGAACTAGTAACTGTGTCTATTGAAAAGCAACATACACGAGGTACTGGAAATAATGAAACAGAAGAAAATGAATCAAGACATAATGAACAACTGAGCAAAACACAATCAGCAGGAAAAGTGACTGAGCTGAAATGAACTAACTGATCACTTCATATTTTTCTATATTCTGGTTTGGCCCATTTATTTGTTTGTGTGTGTGCTAAGTCATTTAAGTTTTGTCCAACTCTTTATGACCCTATGGGCTGTAGCCAGCCAGGCTCCCTTGTCCATGGAATTCTCCAGGCAAGAATACTGAAGTGGGTAGCCATTCCCTTCTCCAAGGAATTTTTCCAACCCAGGGATTGAATCCATGTCTCCTATGTCTCTTGCATTGGCAGGTGGATTCTTTACCACTAGAGACACCTGGGACACCCACATTTAATTACTTATTACCCACCAATTCCAAATTACAGTATCACAGTGCTAAATTCACTCTCATCAATGATGCCGGAAACATAGCTCCAGAACCCTCATTATTACTCTTTCTTGCCATGGATGTTGCTTAGTCACTCATCCATGTCTGACTCTTT
>NW_011483394.1:19832-20037 GCF_000754665.1 Bison bison bison
GTAATACATCCACCAGTAAATGTGCAATAGGTAAAAATATTGTGAATGTGTATGCTTTGGTAGATGGATAAGAAGATCTTATTGAGTACATGGTCAAGATATTATCTTCTAAGGCAAAAGAAGATAAAATTTGATCTAATATTAGATGAATACCAGGCTTAAGTGGGTTTCCCTGGTGGCTAAGATAGTAAAAAATCTGCCTTCA
>NW_011483394.1:20646-21724 GCF_000754665.1 Bison bison bison
AACAGTATGATTCCAGTCAGAAACACCTGGACAGATACACAGTCCTGGGTTTGTATCCTTGATTTGCCTTTTACCATATAAACTATTGAAACATACTTTATTGAACTATGTTTAAGTTTATATATTTTTGCATCTTGTTTTTACCTGGTATAAAGATATTAAAGGTTTCCCAGGAGGATGAATGGTAGGGAATCCACCTGCCAAAGCAGGAGATGCAAGAGATGTGGGTTCAACTGCTGGGTCAGGAAGATCCCCTAGAGGAGGAAGTGGCAACCTATTCCAGTATTCTTGCCTGGAAAATTCCATGGACAGAGTAGCCTCCTGGGCAACAGCCCATGGGATCGCAAAGAGTCAGATATGACAGTGACTGTTAATAATGAAATAATATCTACCTCTAAAAGTTGTGGTCATGACATACTTGAAGCACTTAACATAATCTTTATTTTTACTTACACATATCAAACTTTTAACCATTGCCATTTTTAACTTATATTGGTGGCATTCGGGCTAAATTTTGTTCTTTTCCTTTCTGCTCTGTGTTTTTCTCATTGAGAATATATGATTATGTGATTAGGTAAGACATCAAAAAGAAGTTATTATTTTAAAAACAAGCATAAACAAGGAAAACATAGACTTTAGCTGAACGCACTGAAAATGATTAAGAAGATAGACAATGTAACTTGACTATTTAGAGGAGGATATTTAGAATGGAAAACTGAAAAGTAACTGCAATAGCTGTTGTATGATATTTAATAGAGAGATACATATTCTTTCTCAAAGGTAGTGTAATGAAAAGAGGAAATAGATTTAATTGTGTCTAATTAAAGTCCTTCTTGTGATGGTGGAAGAAATTATAGAATAATAAGTAGTTAAAAATGCAAACTCTGGTATCAGAGTACCATCGTGCAAATTTTGGTTCTGCAACTCAATTAATTGTGTGACCTTGATTAAAGAGATTTAATTTCACTTAAGTCTTGATTTTCTCATCTGTTAATTATGGATGAGACAATACAGATAAAGATCTAAATGTAGTTTCTAGCACAAACTGTACTTTTAGTAAATGTTACTTTTTCATTTT
>NW_011483395.1:0-561 GCF_000754665.1 Bison bison bison
GATGGTGTGATCACTCACTTAGAACCAGACATCCTGGAATGTGAAGTCAAGTGAGCCTTAGGAAGCATCACTACAAACAAAGCTAGTGGAGGTGATGGAATTCCTGTTGAGCTATTTCAAATCCTGGAAGATGACCCTGTAAAAGTGCTGCACTCAATATGCCAGCAAATTTGGAAAACTCAGCAGTGGCCACAGGACTGGAAAAGGTCAGTTTTCATTCCAATCCCAAAGAAAAGCAACGCCAAAGAATGCTCAAACTACCGCACAATTGCACTCATCTCACACGCTAGTAAAGTAATGCTCAAAATTCTCCAAGCCAGGCTTCAACAATACATGAACTGTGAACTTCCAAATGTTCAAGTTGGTTTTAGAAAAGGCAGAGGAACCAGAGACCAAATTGCCAACATCTGCTGGATCATGGAAAAGCAAGAGAGTCCCAGAAAAACATCTATTTCTGCTTTATTGACAATGCCAAGACTTTGACTGTGTGGATCACAATAAACTGTGGAAAATTCTGGAAGAGATGGGAATACCAGACCACCTGACCTGCCTTTTGAGAAA
>NW_011483395.1:4525-5830 GCF_000754665.1 Bison bison bison
ATTATCTGTTCTAATTCTGTGAAAAGTACCATTGGTAGTTTGATAGGGATTGCATTGAATCTATAGATTACTTTGGGTAGCATACTCATTTTCACTATATTGATTCTTACAATCCATGAACATGGTATATTTCTCCACCTATTTGTGCCCTTTTTGATTTCTTTCATCAGTGTTTTATAGTTTCCTATATATAGGTCTTTTGTTTCTTTAGGTAGATATATTCCTAAGTATTTTATTCTTTTCATTGCAATGGTGAATGGAATTGTTTCCTTAATTTCTCTTTCCGTTTTCTCATTGTTAGTGTATAGGAATGTAAGGGATTTCTGTGTGTTACTTTTATATCCTACAACTTCACTATATTCATTGATTAGCTCTAGTAATTTTCTGGTAGAGTCTTTAGGGTTTTCTATGTAGAGGATCATGTCATATGCAAACAGTGAGAGTTTAACTTCTTTTCCCATCTGTATTCCTTTTCTTTTTCTTGTCTGATTGCTGTGGCCAAAACTTCCAAAACTATGTTGAATCATAGTGGTGAGAGTGGGCACCCTTGCCTTGTTCCTGACTTTAGGGGTACTGCTTTTAATTTTCCACCATTGAGGATAATGTTTGCTCTGGGTTATCACTGATGAACATAGATGCAAAAATCCTTATCAAAATTCTAGCAAACAGAATCCAACAACATACTAAAATGATCATACATCATGACCAAGTGGGCTTTATCCTAAGAATGCAAGGATTCTTTAATATCTGCAAATCAATCAGTGTAATACACCACATTAACAAATTGAAAGGTAAAAACCATATGGTTATCTCAATAGATGCAGAAAAAACTTTGACAAAATTCAAGACCCATTTATGACAAAAAAAAAAAAAACCTCTCCAGAAAGCAGGAATAGAAGGAACATACCTCAACATAATAACAGCTGTATATGGTGCTTGTTTATAACTTGCACTATTAGCATGAGTGAATTCTGGTTGCATTTCAACTGCTGTATTGCAGAACAGCCTCAGCCAAAAAGGCACCAGCGGATTGACTAAAGTATTATTGGAGAGCCCACAAACTTCTTGCACATATGGCTCACGTGGCAACTTGTTTAGTGGGATGAATTCTGTCAGTTCCATGCAGAACTACATATAGTCCAAGGGAGGCTATGGGGGGTGGCATGACCACCAACGTGCAGATGCACCTGGTGGACATGAAAGCAGGATAGTCCCGGACTTTTCCTCAAAGTGTGATGGCGTCTTGTTCATCCTACTGTGATTGCTCCAGTGACATTTTACTGTTCTGCTCTGAAGAAACTTGTC
>NW_011483395.1:9641-10991 GCF_000754665.1 Bison bison bison
CCATAATGAGGTATCATCTTACATTGGTCAGAATGGCCATCATCAAAATGTCTACAAACGATAAATGCTGGAGAGGGTGTGGAGAAATGGGAACCCTCTTAACACTGTTGGTGAGAATGCAAACTGGTACTATCACTATGGAGAACAATGTGGAGATGCTTAAAAAAACTGGGAATAGACAACCCATATGACCCAACAATCCCAATGCTGGGCGTACACCCTGAGGTAACCAGAATTGAAAGGCACTCATATACCCGAATGTTCACTGAAGCACTATTTACAATAGCTAGGACATGGAATCAACCTAGATGTCCATTGGCAGATGAATGTATAAGGAAGTTACAGTACATATACTTAACAGAATATTGCACAGGTATTAAAATGAATGCCTTTGAGTCAGTTCTAATGAGGTGGATGAATCTGGAGCCTCTTACACAGGGTGTAATACCTGTGCAATATTCTGTTGTGTATATGTACTGTAACTTCCATGTCCTAGCTATGAACATTTTTTTTTACTGTATGTTAACACATATATATGGGTCGTCTATTCCCAGGTTTTTTATATATGGAATTTAGATGGACTTCCCTGGTGGCTCAAATGGTAAAGCGTCTGTCTACAATGCAGGAGACCCAGGTTTGATCCCTGGGTTGGGAAGATCCCCTGGAGAAGGAAATGGCAATCCATCCCAGGACTATTGCCTGGAAAATCCCATGGACAGAGGAGCCTTGTAGGCTATAGTCCATGGGGTTACAAAGAGTCGGACACAACTGAGGGACTTCACTCACTCACTCACTCATGGAATTTAGAAAGATGGTACTAATGATCCTCTTTAAGAATTTTCCACATAGAGAGGATCATCAGTACCATCTTTCCAAATGGTACATTACCATATGCAAAATAGATGATCAGTGCAAATTCAATGCATGAAGCAGGGCACCCAAAGTCTGTGCTCTGGGTCATTCCAGAGGGATAGGGTGGGGAAAGAGGTGAGAGGAGTTTCAGGATGGGGGGGAAACTGTGGAAAATTCTGAAAGAGATGGGAGTACCAGACCACCTGACCTGCCTCCTGAGAAATCTGTATGCAAGTCAAGAAGCAACAGCTAGAACTGGACATGGGAAAATAGACTGGTTCCAAATAGGGAAAGGAATACATCAAGGCTGTATATTGCCACCCTGCTTATTTAACTTATATGCAGAGTACATCATACGAAATGCTGGGCTGGAGGAAGCACAAGCTTGAATCAAGATTTTGGGAGAAATATCAATAATCTCAGATATGCAGATGACACCAGCCTTATGGCAGAAAGTGAAGAGGAACTAAAGAGCCTCTTGATGAAAGTGAAAGAGGA
>NW_011483395.1:15022-15528 GCF_000754665.1 Bison bison bison
GGAATAACTGAGCAACTGAACAATTGATTTTACAATTGAAAATCAGTTTGAAAATCACTGTTCTTTACGTTGCTTAATAAAAATATACCTTAGTTTGCTCCTTCTCTCTAATGGATATTCTGGTTGAACCTCAGTCTCTACATAGAAATCCACTCATTCCTTGAGGAATCCATTTACTCCCTTCCTTACTGGCATCCCCTGCTCACAGCTGGTTGCCTAGTGAGTGGCAATTGACTCTGTCACATTCTCCTCAAGCATATGATTCCTAGAGAAAATAATGTTATGACTCAAGAATAAATGACAATTTTTAGGTTCAGGAACTGGCAACAAGTTCATAAATTTTATTTCATTATGCAGCAGGAAAAAAAAAAACAGAAAAACAACAACAACAATACTATTAGCTTTCTATTGCAGTGTAACAATTACCACAAATTTAGTGGCTTAAAACATCACAGTTTCCATGGGTCAGGTATGGCGGCTGCTGCTGCTGCTAAGTCGCTTCAGTC
>NW_011483396.1:0-710 GCF_000754665.1 Bison bison bison
GGGGTTATCGTTACCATCTTTCTAAATTCCATATATATGCGTTAGTATACTGTATTGGTGTTTTTCTTTCTGGCTTACTTCACTCTGTATAATAGGCTCCAGTTTCATCCATCTCATTAGAACTGATTCAAATGTATTCTTTTTAATGGCTGAGTAATACTCCATTGTGTATATGTACCACAGCTTTCTTATCCATTCATCTGCTGATGGGCATCTAGGTTGCTTCCATGTCCTGGCTATTATAAATAGTGCTGCAATGAGGCAAGAATATACAATGGATTAAAGACAATCTCTTTAACAAGTGGTGCTGGGAAATCTGGTCAACCACTTGTAAAAGAATGAAACTAGAACACTTTCTAACACCATACACAAAAATAAACTCAAAATGGATTAAAGATCTCAACGTAAGACCAGAAACTATAAAACTCCTAGAGGAGAACATAGGCAAAACACTCTCCGACATACATCACAGCAGGGTCCTCTATGACCCACCTCCCAGAATATTGGAAATAAAATCAAAAATAAACAAATGGGACCTAATTAAACTTAAAAGCTTCTTCACAACAAAGGAAACTATTAGCAAGGTGAAAAGGCAGCCTTCAGAATGGGAAAAAATAATAGCAAATGAAGCAATGGACAAACAACTAATCTCAAAAATATACAAGCAACTCCTAAAGCTCAACTCCAGAAAAATAAATGATCCAATCAAA
>NW_011483396.1:3875-6130 GCF_000754665.1 Bison bison bison
CAAAAAGTAGTTGAGATTCTTGAAGAAGTGGTAGTTGGTTGGTGAGAGGTCAAATGAATAAAGTGGATGAGGCAAAACTTTGTAGATAGGGAACAAGATGGTGAGGAGTAGGTGGACATGGAGTATATGTCTCTCTATGGATATGTCAGGGATACACCTTCAGACACCACTGCTTGGAGAACACCAGCTGAGAGCAGACAGGAGTACCTGGCCCTTGGAAAAGAATATATAGAACCACATAAAACTGGATAGGTCGAAGGAATTAGGGGGAAAAACAGGAGTGTTAGTAGGAATGGACCTGTCCTTGGTGGGTGGGGGAACTGAACCAGGGGTCCGAGTCTAACATTGGGGCAATTGTCTGGGTCAGAAGAGAAACATTTAAGGTTAAGAGTGAAGCAGCTGATTTGTGGCAGCCTAAATAGAATGAGAATTAGACAGTCCTTGTCGCAGCCATACATACCCCGAACAAGGATGCAGGTCCCCTAGACAATGCAGCAACTGGGAGCTGGAGCATAGGGATTATGGAACAATCCCAGGGTGAGGGCTGCTATTGACTGTGGAGAGATGGACCGAGAGGGCGTGAGGGAGGAGATTGTGATGGGAAATGTCTCTGGAGGAAAGCCAGGCAGGCATGGAAGCAAGGCGATACTGCTGAGTCATGCGTAGGAGGTGGAGCCATCACTATAGCCTCTCCCACCACACGGGCAACAGAACAATAGAGAGCCTGGCCTATCAAATGGCTGACACACTGAACTACAGAGTAGGACCCAACCCAGGGTGCTCCTTTAAGTGACTGATTCGCCAAACTACAGAGTAGAACCCCACCCAAGTTGCCCCTTTAACTGCCTGATGCATGGATCTACAGAGTAGGACCCCAGTCTTGGGCAGCCCCTCTATGTGCCTGATGTGATGAACAACAGAGAAGGACCCCAGGCAAGGGAGCCCTCTAAATGCCTGAATGGGCAGAGCTATGGAGAAAGACTGGCCAAAGAGGTCTTCTGATCACCAGCTACCAGAAGCTTGAAAAAAGACGCTGATAGGGCCATAACTCCTGCGGCAGAGACATTCCATGTCCCTGCATACTTGGCGCCATCAGGTACCCATGACCCAAGCAGCTGTGCCACTTCAATGTTCAACTCTCACTGTGGCAGAGCTGCCACAGGCAAAAAAAGTCTTGCATCTATGCATGTGGGTCACTTAAGTCGTGCTGGACTCTGCAACCCTGTGGACTATGGCCTGCGGGGCTTCTCTGTCAGAGGGCTTCTTCAGCTAAGAATCAGATCAGTCGCTCAGTCGTGTCTGACTCTTTGCGACCCCATGAATTGAAGCACGCCAGGCCTCCCTGTCCATCACCAACTCTCGGAGTTTACTCAGACTCACGTCCATTGAGTCAATGATGCCATCCAGCCATCTCATCCTCTGTCGTCCCCTTTCCTTCCTGCCCCAAATCCCTCCCAGCATCAGTCTTTTCCAATGAGTCAACTCTGCATGAGGTGGCCAAAGTACTGGAGTTTCAGCTTTAGCATCATTCCTTCCAAAGAAATCCCAGGGCTGATCTCCTTCAGAATGAACTGGTTGGATCTCCTTGAGTCCAAGGGATTCTTAAGAGTCTTCTCCAACACCACAGTTCAAAAGCATCAATTCTTTGGCGCTCAGCCTTCTTCATAGTCCAACTCTCACATCCATACATGACCACAGCAAAAACCATAGCTTGACTAGACGAACCTTTGTTGGCAATGTAATGTCTCTGCTTTTGAATATGCTATCTAGGTTGGTCATAGCTTTCCTTCCAAGGAGTAAGCGTCTTTTAATTTCATGGCTGCAGTCACCATCTGTAGCAATTTTGGAGCCCAGAAAAATAAAGTCTGACACTGTTTTCACTGTTTCCCCATCTATTTCCCATGAAGTGATGGGACCGGATGCTGTGATCTTCGTTTTCTGAATGTTGAGCTTTAAGCCAACTTTTTCACTCTCCTCTTTCACTTTCATCAAGAGGCTTTTTGGTTCCTCTTCATTTTCTGCCATAAGGGTGGTGTCATCTGCATATCTGAGGTTATTGATATTTCTCTTGGCAATCTTGATTCCAGCTTGTGTTTCTTCCAGTCCAGCGTTTCTCATGATGTACTCTGCATATAAGTTAAATAAACAGGGTGACAATATACAGCCTTGACATACTCTTTTTCCTATTTGGAACCACTCTGTTGTTCCATGTCCAGTTCTAACTGTTGCTTCCTGACCTGCATACAAATTTCTCA
>NW_011483396.1:9083-10129 GCF_000754665.1 Bison bison bison
ATATTTGTTTTCTTCAATAATTAGAACTCCCACAAATTCAGCCACTTGTATACAAGACCTGGCATCACCCAAATGCCAGTAGCACCCTGTGCAGGACGCCTCATCCAAACAACAGACAAAACAAAAATACAAACCCAGTCATCAGCACACAGGATTAAGCCCACACTGTGCCCATCAGAGGGAGAAAAAAAAAAAAAAAAAACCTCAGCACAAATCTCACCCTACATGAGGCTTACACAAACCACTGGACCAACCTTAGGAGGGGAGAAACCAAAAGGAATAAATAATTCAAACTCGAAGCCTGGGAAAAAGAGATCTCAAACACAGTAAGTTTAAAAAAATAATGAAAAGTCAGAGAAATAATGCACAAATGAAGGAATAGACTAGAAACACACAAATAAATGAAGAGGAAACAGACAAACTGCCTGAAAAAGAATTCAGAATAATGATAGTTCAGTTCAGTTCAGTTCAGTCACTCAGTCATGTCCGACTCTTTGTGACCCCATGAATTGCAGCACGCACCTGGCCTCCCTGTCCATCACCAACTCCTGGAGTCCACCCAAACCCATGTCCATCGAGTCAGTGATGCCATCCAGCCATCTCATTCTCTGTCATCCCCTTCTCCTCCTGCCCGCAATCCCTTCCAGCATCAGGGTCTTTTCCAATGAGTCAACTCTTTGCAAAGGTGGCCAAAGTATTGGAATTTCAGCTTCAACATCAGTCCTTCCAATGAACACCCGGGACTGATCTCCTTTAGGATGGGCTGGTTGGATCTCCTTGCAGTCCAAGGGACTCTCAAGAGTCTTCTCCAACACCACAGTTCAAAAGCCTCAATTCTTCTCTGCTCAGCTTTCTTCACAGTCCAAATTTCACATCCATACATGACCACTGGAAAAACCATAGCCTTGACTAGATGGACCCTTGTTAACAAAGTAATGTCTCTGCTTTTTAATATGCTATCTAGGTTGGTCATAACTTTCCTTCCAAGGAGTAAGCGTCTTTTAATTTCATGGCTGCAATCACCATCTGCAGTGATTTTGGAGCCC
>NW_011483397.1:0-227 GCF_000754665.1 Bison bison bison
CAGCAAAGATATCAAACCAGTCAATCCTAATGGAGATCAGTCCTGGGTGTTCATTGGAAGGACTGATGTTGAAGCTTAAACTCCAGTACTTTGGCCACCTGATGCGGAGAGGCAACTCACTGTAAAAGACCCTGATGCTGGGAAAGATTGAAGGCAGGAGGAGAAGGGGACGACAGAGGATGAGATGGCTGGATGGCATCACTGACTCGATGGACATGAGTTTGAGT
>NW_011483397.1:4508-5603 GCF_000754665.1 Bison bison bison
AATGAGTCAGTTCTTCGCATCAGGTGGCCAAAGTATTGGAATTTCAGCTTCAGCATCAGTCCTTCCAATGAATATTCAGGACTGATTTCCTTTAGGATGGACTGGTGGGATCTTGCAGCCCAAGGGACTCTCAAGAATCTTCTCCAGCACTGCGGTTCTTTTTTCCGTAAAATTTACCAATCATATCACTCAGTCTCAGAGTCATTTCTGTGAGACACAATGCAGTTTGCCTGAGACTTTACAGGTTTCAGCATTCCTGGGTTCCGAGAAACTCCTCGTTCCTGCTAAGTCACTCAGTCGTGTCTGACTCTTTGCGACCCTGTGGACTGTAGCCCCCCAGGCTCCTCTGTCCATGGGATTCTCCAGGCAAGAACACTGGAGTGGGTGCCATTTCCTCCTCCAGGGGGCAGTCCCAGGCAAATCAGAAGTGCTGATGAATGAACCAAGGGGACTTAAAAGACGGCGGGCAAAGGTGTAATTTATTCACTCATTATTCATTTTTTCGTCGTTTGTTTAAAAATATGTATGGAGCGCCTACTATGTGCCAGGCGCTAGGATGCTACAATGCGTGAGCAAGCCAGGTGAGGTTGTGCCCTCACTGAATTCACTCTCAAACCAGCAAGTAACTGGACAATTGCAACACAGTCAGCTCTGCTCTGTGAAAGTGGGCCAAGAGGGAAACTGGCTCTCCACGGTTTAGACATCTAGTGTCAGCAACCATTTTTTGAACACCTGCTCTGTACCATACACTGTGATCCGTCATCTTAATCTATTTTTGTTTTAGCCTTTTTACTGGCGTGTAGATGCTTCAGACGTTGTTAGTCTCTGCTGTGCAGCAGCGTGAATCAGCTGTACGTATATGTGCGCTCACTGTTTCAGATCTCCTTCCTGTCTAGGTCCCCACAGAGCACTGAGCAGAGTTCCCTGTGCTGTACAATAGGCTGTGCGAGTGTGTTCTAAGTTCCATTCCAGTCGCCTCAGCTGCCTTTCCAGACCCCTGTCCCACTTCAGACCTGGGACCTGGGACCCTTTGCTGCAGTGTTTGCGTGGAGACAAATAGCTTCTGGAACAATAGAATACAAGGAATTCTCCGGG
>NW_011483397.1:8480-16689 GCF_000754665.1 Bison bison bison
GGTTGGATTTAGCGGGGAAAAGCCTGATGATTTTATCGCCTGGGAGATCTATCTGCCTCAGAGAGAAACTCACTTCATCCCAATAGACCCCTGTGGTGGGACTCAGGGGCCTTCTCATCCAAAATTCAGGGTTTTCTTTATCTTTGACCAATCAGCCTTTGTCTTCCGTCTGTCTGGCGGACCCTTTCCCATTTCTAGCCATCTTCCAAACATCTCCACCTGGGGTCCAGTGGCCTCCAAGACTGTCCTCTCCTGCCTCATCCCTGTGATAAAACCAGCTCTGTCCCTTCCTTGCCCCTCACCTCCATGCCTTCGCTCACCTCTATGCTGGGATCAGATAGATCTTTCTTCCTTTTCCACGTGGCCAATTTAATGTTCAGCTTCAACTGTCTCCTTTCTAGGAAATCACCTCTTGACCACCCCCGTCAAAACATCCCTTGCATCTGCCATCCAGGCACATCACTCCTGGTTTCACAATTACCCACTTACATGTCTGTCTCCCCAAACTGTGGGCATCCTGAGGGCCTGGACCATTCACTTTATTTTCTTTGTAGGACTGCTTTTTATCTGCAAGTTTGTTTTTGATTCTTTTGAATATATTTACCATCTCAGCTTCTCATGCCAGGGGTCAGGAACCACGTCTTTCTTGTTCACTGTGATGTCCCCAGAGTCCGGCACAGTGGCTGGTACCCACATGGTGGCCAGTGAGCATTCAGTGAATGAACACATTTGTCTTTGTCTTTGTTTCTGAAGTGCCTGGCTTGGGGCCTAGCACACAGTAGATATGCAGTCAGTATTGGCTGAATGAAGGAGTAAATAAAAACTTAGGATGAGCTGTCCCTGCTCTTCATAGAAGGTGCAAAGGGAGGCTGGGGTTGAGGTGGGTGGCTGGGGGAGGAAGGAGCCCCCTGGAGACCCAGGCAGATTTCATCTCTGAGCCAGGACTCAGGCAAAGTGAGTGCATGGCATTTAAGGTGGTAAGAAAAAACAAAACCAAAACAACTCAGTCATTATGATATATTTTAATGCACTATTAAAAATGCAAAAATGTCATGACTGAAACATCAACATTTTAAGTACAGACAGCATTCTTCAAGAAAAACCAGTGAACTGAGTCAGTCAAGGGAGCTGGGAGCAATTCACCCTGGTTCCTTTTTGCCCTGGTGAAGACCAGAGACCACTCTTTCTCGACTTATTTTCAGTAACTTCTCCATCGTGTCTTAGTCTTGCCGACCCCTGTTTGTTTCCTTGCGGTTAGCATCAGAGAACTTTTAGGAGGCATCAAGGCTGTTGGGTGCTTTTTCAGGGACCAGGGTGAAGGAAGGAGTGGGCCTGGGTGGGCAGGAACGGGGGCAGAAAGTGGTGGTGGTGATCACAGCCCAGGCCTTCAGCTGGTCCGGCTGTCTCGTCTACAGGGAGCCGTTGGGTGCCCGGGGCCAGCGGGACAGCCTTACAGAGAGGCTGGGGCTGAGACGGTAGGAGAGTGTTGCCTCCGTTCCCTTCAGCTGAGGAAGGGGTCCCTCCCCTGGAGCCCGGCCAGCAGGCCTGCCACCATTGAGACTTGCAAACCTCTGGGCTCCTCCAAATATACCCCAGCGCTCTGCCTGGGCTCTTTTTCTTCCAGGAAGCAGCTTAATTTGTCACTGTGGGGCTCTGAGGAGAAGAAGAGGCAAAAATCGTCCCCCAGAAGTGGAATAGACATAGTAGGGAAAACCAAATGCTATCGGGGGGACTTCCCCAGCGATCCAGCGGCTCAGGACCTGCCTTCCAATGCGGGGGGTGTGGTGCGATCTGTTGTTGGGGAACTAAGATCCCATGCGCCCGGAGCAACTAAGCCTGCGCGCCGCAGCTAAAGAGCCCGTGTGCCGCAACGGAGACAACGCAGACAAGTAGACAAATAAAAATTTAAAAATAAAATTAGAAAGGATTACGATTCACTGAAGGCTCAAATGATGGTTAACATTAAAAAAAAAAAAAAAAGAATGCTGTTGGCCACCTGGCCCCAATCTCCAGCCCCTGCTCCTGCCTGCCTGCGCTTACTCTCCAAGGAGCCCTTCTCCCTCCGCCAGCTCATTCAGGGGTCATCCTCACTGCGGCTCAGGATGCCAGGGACGGCGATGAGGGGGCTGCTGCTGCCGCCGCTGCTGACCGTCGCTGCCGCAGAGGACTTGGCTGCGTCCCAGGTCCTTTATAGAGCAGTTCAGGTGCGTTCTCTCTCTTTGATCATGATGTAGGAATTTTTGTCCTAAACAGTCGAGGCAGCTGAATCCCAGAGAGGGTCACCAACTCACCCTGAGTCATACAGCTAGGAGGCGAGCATCTTCTGCTGGGAGCTGGGTGGGCTGTGGACTTGCCCCCACGGCCCTCGGGAGCCCAGCGGTTGCAGCCCTCTGATTGACCTGCAGAGGGCGCTCCTGTCACACAGACCAGCCCAGGGCTGCCCCCCGCCTCGCCCCCCCACGCCCGGCCCCCACGCCCAGCCCCTTCAGTCTGCCCTTAGAAAGGGCTCATCTCAGCCCTCTTCCCTTCAACCCTCACGGTGTAATTAGCCTTCTCAAAATATTCTCTCTGAGTGGGATGGTGACAATTACATGCTACAGACTTCTCCAGTTTCATGAGCAGACTCTATGGAACTCCCGGAGCAAAAGTCACGAGCCATCGCCACTCCAGATGGGGCTGTGTTTTGCACAGCTGAAGTCAGCTCAGCTGCTGGACTTAGCAAGTGGCCCGAGGGCTTCTGGGGACTGTCACGTTGCTGGGCCCTGCTGCACCACACGTGCGCGCGTGCACAGGCGCACACACACACGCACAGGGGCACACACACACACACACAGGCACACAATGAGAGCTCGTTTACTCTGCTACCTCAGTCTCACTCTCATCTGCCTGCCACATCACCTGCATACTCTCAAATTAGCCGTGAACTTGATCCTCTGGATGTGTGTGGGCGTGTGCTTTTTAAACATGGTATATGATAAAACTCCCTTTCCAGCTGAATCTGAATTTTGAACACCCCTTACATGGCACAGAGACAGCGCCAAGTAATTGAAACGCAAAAAAAGGGATAGTGGTGAATATGCGTGTGCTGTGGCTAGATATTGGCTTGCTGAAAGCAAATCACACCAGAAGAATGCAGAATGTTAAAAGCAAGTTGAGCGAATTCCTGGTAGTCCAGTGGTTAAGACTCTGCTCCAAATGCAAGGAGAATGGGTTTGATCCCTGGTGGTGGAACTGCCCACGTGCTGTGCGATGTGGCCAAGAAAAAAAAAAGCAAGACAAGCAGGAAGGCAGCCGATGACACGGTTACATGTGAAGGCCTTTGGGAGATTCAGCTCCTGTTGTGTCGGACATCATTATGTGACCTTCAGCAGGTTACCTAACCTTTCTGTGCAGACGTTTCCTATTGTGCAAAATGGACGTAAGAATAATACTCTCCTCACAGGGAGGAGAGTAAATGAATTAGTACCAGTAAGGAGCCATCAGTCTTAAACTGGTGGTGGGAAGCCCAGCTTGTGGGGCAGAAAAATGTAAGCTGTGAATTATTAGGGGGAAGACATCACTAGTCAGGATGGGAAGATTTCAGCATAAACAAGATGCCAAGGGTTTTAGGCAGCTTTAAAAATATTTAAAAACACCTGTGTAGTTAAATTCTCAGTATGTAAGAGTTTCAAGCAGCATAGATAAAGTTTGAATCCCGTCTGCCACACTTCTTTCTCCCAGAAGTGATTACTCTCGTCAGTTTCATGGGATTTCTCCCATGTCTTTTTCTTTCATGTATATACATATCTCTGTTTCTACAGAAATCATGGCTTTGCTTGACTTTGAAAAAACATACCCATGTATTTGTTTTTGCCTGGGCTCGGTCTTCGTTGCAGTGTGTGCGCTCTCTCAGATGTGGCGAGCGGGGGCCACCGTCTACTCGCGGTGCGTGGGCTGCTCATCGCGGTGGCTTCTTCTTTGTTCCTGTTTTTCTTTTGCAGAACACAGCCTCCAGGTCGTGTGGGCTTCAGTGGTTGCGGCGCCCAGGCTTACCTGCCCCGCAGCACGTGGGACCTTAGTTCCAGACCAGGGATTGAACCTGTGTCCCCTGCTTTGGCAGGTGGATACTCAACTCCTGGACCACCAGGAAAGTCCCAGACTTTTTTTTTTTTAAATACCAACATCAAGTGTTCTGTCTTGGAGCTCTTTCCTTGTCAGTATGCATAGTACTCATTTTAAGTCCTGCAAAATATGTAAATGTGGGGATGTACAATGGTTTGATCATTCCTCAGGAAGTTTCTTAATAGCAATGAAGATATATACGTTACTGTATTCTTCCTGGAATACAGAGTCGGTCTAGTGACCGCAGCTGCCCCAAAGTTTCAGGGGGCTCCCATTGCTCAAAGCCTAGTATCTCCAGGATGACTTCAGTCTGTATCTCTGCCATGCTCTGTGATCACCGCTTCTTAAACCTCATCCCCTCCACCCTTGTGTTCCTGTCCAGCTTGGCGGCCTTCCGTTCCTTCTCTGCCCAGTCCTCCCGCCCTACATTCACTCATTCAGCTCAGATGAACGTCAGGGCTGCCCTCGGTCACTTCCCCAGCTGGAAATAACTGTGAGTGTGAGTATGTGTGTATGTGATTCCACAGCTTGTGTGCCTTCTTCATTCCTCCATCCAGCAAGTATTTATCAAGTGTCTATCATTTTGTCTCTTTGCTCTGCTGTCTTCCCTGACTCTCTCAGTTCCTTGAGGGATGAGATCATGTCTCAGACACAGGGTTTCCAGGGGGAACAGACATTCTGGTTTGCTCAGCATGGTTCCAACTTTCACCTGTTAAACTGGTAGGATTATTATATTGCTGTTCAGCCGCTACCTTGTGTCCGACTCTTTGCCACCCCGTGGACTGCAGCACGCCAGCCTCCTCTGTCCTCCACTGTCTCCTGGAATTTGCTCAAATCCATGTCCAGTGAGTTAGCGATGCTATCTAACCATCTCATCCTCTGCCACCCCCTTCTCCTTTTGCCTTCAACCTTTCCCAGCACCAGGGTCTTTTCCATCGAGTCCGCTCTTTGAATCAGGCAGCCAAAGTATTGGAGCTTCAGCTTCAGCCACAGATCTCCCAGTGAATACTCAGAATTGACTGGTTTGATCTCCTCTCAGTCCAAGGGATTCTCAAGAGTCTTCTCCAGCACAACAATTTGAAAGCCTCAGTTCTTCAGCACTTGGTATTCTTTATGGTCCAACTGTCATTCTGGTTTAGATGAAAAACTTTCTGATCTCTCTAGTTTTACACACGATAGATGCATACAGTCAATATCAACAAAGAAATGAATGAGTGGATGAATGAATATAATTTGTTTTTCGTGATTTTGAGGTGCCACTCGACTGAGCGGAAGACCTGAGGGCGCATTCTGCACCGTTCAGTCTCCCAGCTGTCATTGCGACCCCGTGGACTGCAGCACGCCAGGCCTCTCTGTCCTGCCCCATCTCCCAGAGTCTGCCCAAGTTCATGTCCATTGCATCGATGATGCCGTCCGACCATCTCATCCTCTGATGCCCTCTTCTCCTTCTGCCCTTGATCTTTCCCAGCATCAGGGGCTTTTCCAGTGAGTCAGCTGTTCCCATCAGATGATCAAAATATTAGAGTTTCAGCTTCAGCATCAGTCCTTCCACGAGTATTCAGGGTTGATTTCCCTTAAGACTGACTGGTTGGATCTCCTTGCAGTCCAAGGGACTCTCAGGAGTCGTCTCCAGCACCACAGTTCAAAGGCATCAATTCTTCAGTGCTCTGCCTTCTTTATGGTCCAGCTCTCCCAACTGTGTGTGACCACCGGGAAGACAATGGCCTTGACTACATGGACCATGATACATTCTGTATTACATAGAGGTTATTTCACTCCGGACTCTGCTGTCTTTGAAGGGTTTTGTCATTGTTGAGTCACTCAGTCGTGTCCAACTCTTTGCGACCCCATGCACTGCAGCACGCCAGGCTTCCCTGTCCATCACCAACTCCCGGAGCTTGCTCAAACTCATGTCCACTGAGTCAGTGATACCATCTAGGAATCCTATTATCTGCAGACACTTGTTTGCAGGTGTTCTTGTTATAAGATTCTAATAGTTTCTCTAGTATGCTGAAAAATGACGGGTGCAAAGGCAATGTCTATTAATTAAAAGGATGGTGATGCTACTGAGTGAAGTAAGTCAGACAGAGGGTGAGAAATATTGTATGACATCCCTTATGTGGGATCCAAAAAGAAATGAGACAGATGAACTTACCTACTAAACAGAAGGAGACTCACAGGCTTAGAGAACGAACTTATGGTTGTCAGGGTGGGGGAAGGGATAGTTAGGGAGTTTGTGATGGTCATGTATACACTGCTATCTATAAAATGGATAACCAACAAGGACTACTGTACAGCAGATGGAGCTCTGCTCAGTGGCACGTGGCAGCCTGGATGGGAGGGGAGTTTGGGGAGAAATGGATGCGTGCATATGTATGGCAGAATCCCTTTACTGTTTACTTGAAATCATCACAACATTGTTACTTGGCTCTACCCCAATACAAAATAAAAAAGTTTTTTTTTTTTTTTTTAAAGCATGACTCATTGAACTTCAGTTAGAAAGTTGCTCCTAAGATATGATAGTCAAGAGCAGCAGTTCGGCCTGTGGGCTCTGGAGTCAGACACCTGAGTGCATCAGGGTTCGGCTGCTTCCTGCTGTGTAAACTGGAACAAGTCACTTCTTCGCTGAGCCTCAGTTTCCTTGTCTGTAAAGTGGGGATAATAACCTTGCTGCAGCACAAATAGAAATGAGGCTTTTATTTAAATGAGGACACAATGAACCGGCTGGGGAAGCAGCACAAACAGGCCCGAGAGTCAGGCGATCTTGGTTATTCTTCAGCTGCTGCTGGCAACAGGGGATCCAACCAGCCAGTCCTAGAGCAGAGCAGTCCTGAATGCTCATTGGAAGGACGGATACGGAAGCTGAAGCTCCAGTACTTTGGCCTCCTGATGTAAAGAGCCAACCCATTGGAAAAGACCCTGATGCTGGGAAAGATTGAAGGCAAGGGAGAAGGGGGCCTCAGAGGATGAGATGGTTGAATGGCTTCATCAACTTAATGAACATGAGTTTGAGCAGATTCCAGGAGATAGTGAAGGACAGGGAAGCCCGGTGCGCTGCAGCCGTGGGGTCACATGGAGTTTCACGTGATTGGATGACTGAACAACAGTGACTAACTAACACTCACTGCTGGGCTCGCCCTCCCAGAGCCAGTCACTCTGACCCCATCTGAACTGTGCTCTGCCCCTGACGTTCCTCTCTGCCTGCGCTCTCTTGTAGCAGGCTTCACTTCAGAAAGAAGACCACAGGCCGCTAACTGCAGAAAAGACCAACTCCAGTTACCAAGTTGCCTGATGCCAACCATGGCTGTTTTGAAATTTTGCAAAAGAAAAAAAAATGCAAGGCCTTCATGGGGATATGAAACCAGGAAGTGGGGGCAGAGTCGCTGAGGCGCGAGCCGGCTGTGTTTCCCTTTTGCCTGGAAAAGAATAAAGTTACTATTGTTCCTTCCTCCAAACTCCGTCTCTGTGTTTCTGTTTGGCGGCGGTGGACAGGGAACCAAGATTCTGGCATCAACCTCACAGCTTTGTTGTCAGAATTAGATGAGGTAGTGAGTGTGAACTGTTAGGCTGAACCATAGGAAACCATCTCTGTTTGACCCTCATCAGCTCTAAAATGGCACGTCACACAGTTTAACATGGCAGGTGCCTGGCAGGCAATCAGCATTTGAGACGTGGTGGCTAATACTGCAAGCCTGGGACCTGGGACCCTTTGCTGTAAAGCTTGCACTGGGCACAGCTCTCTTCCAGTTATAAAATACAAAGAAACGGGATGGAACTAAAAATTGTGTGCATGTGCAGCCGGGGGAAATTCTGTACCAAAAGATACAACCCCCCAGAAAACCCAGCTGCCATTTCTGAAGAGCAAGGAACAGAAGCTGAGTGTTAGGAACCAAAGCAGGGTACTGAGCATGCCCCCAACCCAACGCCACGAAGGGGTGGGCAAGCCACCTAAGCCACGCCCCCGGCCCACCCCTCAGTTCAGTTCAGTCGCTCAGTCGTGTCCGACTCTGTGACCCCATGAATCGCAGCACGCCAGGCCTCCCTGTCCACCACCAACTCCCGGAGTTCACTCAGACTCACGTCCATCGAGTCAGTGATGCCCTCCAGC
>NW_011483397.1:16871-19963 GCF_000754665.1 Bison bison bison
AGTTGGATCTCCTTGCAGTCCAAGGGACTCTCAAGAGTCTTCTCCAACACCACAGTTCAAAAGCATCAATTCTTCGGTGCTCAGCCTTCTTCACAGTCCAACTCTCACATTCATACATGACCACTGGAAAAACCTTAGCCTTGACTAGACGGACATTTGTTGGCAAAGTAATGTCTCTGCTTTTCAATATGCTATCTAGGTTGGTTATAACTTTCCTTCCAAGGAGTAAGCGTCTTTTAATTTCATGGATGCAGTCACCATCTGCAGTGATTTTGGAGCCCAGAAAAATAAAGTCTGACACTGTTTCCATTGTTTCCCCATCTATTTCCCATGAATTTATGGGACCAGATGCCATGATCTTCGTTTTCTGAATGTTGAGTTTTAAGCCAACTTTTTCACTCTCCTCTTTCACTTTCATCAAGAGGCTCTTTAGTTCCTCTTCACTTCCTGCCATAACGGTGGTGTCATCTGCATATCCGAGGTGATTGATATTTCTCCCGGCAATCTTGATTCCAGCCTGTGCTTCTTCCAGCCCAGCGTTTCTCACGATTACTCTGCATGTAAATTAAATAAGCAGGGTGACAACACACAGCCCTGACGGACTCCTTTCCACCCCTGGACACACCCTATCCTCACCCCGCTGTGCAAGGAGGACCTTGCCCCCTTGGGGAGCAAGCAAGTTGCTTCTGTTCACTCCCTGCTGCAGTCAGCACAAGCATCTCGGTAAAGCCTTGCCTGAATTTCTCATCTGACTTCTAGTCAATTTCTATTGATTGGAGAAGGTCAAGAGCCCTGATCGGTATCAATCTGATTGGATTGATATTTCGGCTTCCGTGGCCTAACTGAACAGGCATTTTATTCTTTCATTCAAAACATTTTCTGAGAACTGACTATTAAGAGACACTTGCTCCTTGGAAGAGAAGCTATGACAAACCTAGACAGCATGTTAAAAAGCAGAGACATTACTTCGCTGACAAAGGTCCATCTAGTCAAAGCCATGGGTTTTCCTGTGGTCAGGTATGGATGTGAGAGTGAGAAAGTCAATTCCTAGGCAGGTTGATAAGAAGTCTGGGGTCCCCAAGGAGGCAAAAGGGGTCTGTGGTTCTCCAGGAGGAGATAGGGGTCTGGAATTCTCAAGGAGGAGGAAAGGATAAACTTTTTTTTCTCTACATTCCTTAGTCTTAGCCACATAAAACCTTTTTTTTTCTTTAAGTCTGGAACTGATGATTACACAACTCAGTTTAAACTCTGTACTAGGGATTATATAACAACAATGCTTGAGGACAGTTTCTCCTTCCTGAAAGCCTTGGAACTAATCCTGTTATCTTAGAATGTATATTATGGGAGTGGGTCTGGTAGGATCTTTCTGTTGTTAAGTTCTAATCCTGTTATCCTAAAATGTAAATTGTGGGAGTGGGTCTCATAAAATTGTCACAAACTTCAAACATTCTTTTGATTTATTTTAATACCTAATTTAAAAGCATACAGCTCCCTTGCTGACACTGGTTAGGGGGGCACTCTCCATCCCCTTCTGATGTCTGTCAGAAGCTTCCTCTGTCCATTTTCTTACTTTAATAAAACTCTGCTACACAAAAGCTCCTGAGTGATCAAACCTGGTCCCTGGTCCTGAAGTTGAATCTTCTTTGGAGGTCACAGATTCGACACTGTCCACCGTAAGCTACCCTCTTGGGGGCTCGTCCGGGATCTTCAGGACAAGGTAAGAACACGCAGAGCTCTAGCCTCCCTGCTTTCTCAGTACACACATGGTCTGCTTCACTTCTTAGCTCTTCGGTTCTTTGTGTGAGTGAGTGACATGCCCTGTGTGAAGCAGGTGATGAGCCCTGCTATGCAGTTTTGTGGTGCCTCATAATGACTGAAGGCAGCCCCCAAAAGGGGAGTCTTGTTGGGGGTTCATGCCAACCCGCCAAGGCCAAGAGACACCCAAGGTCCCTGCTAGGGGAGCAGCAGAGATGGGAAAAGCGCGTGGACTGAACTTTCCTTTCTCGGTCAGCTTTTCCTGATCTCTTTGACCATTCTGTAATTGTGTGGGGAATTAGAGCTACTAACCTAATCTGTCGGATCACAGACTTTCACGGGAATTGTGATCCAGGCTGTTATTATGCACTTTTACTTAGACCCCGTGTATGGAAGCGCCTGGCCTTGCTAGGAGCCCAAAGTTGCAGGAGCGCGTATGGAGCGAGGAGGAGCTCTGGCTCCAGGAACGTCTCTCAGGCTA
Organism: Bison bison bison; assembly: GCF_000754665.1. Classification (NCBI taxonomy): domain Eukaryota; kingdom Metazoa; phylum Chordata; class Mammalia; order Artiodactyla; family Bovidae; genus Bison; species Bison bison. Next base: position 19,108 of record NW_011483397.1, read on the forward strand.
GATGTCACCCTCCTGGCTGCCTGCCCCAGGGGTCAGCGACCTGAAAGGGAGGCTTTGTCACAGCCGTGCCTCCTGTCTATGTGGAGAGAAGCACTGCTGGAGACCGTGAGGCCTTCTGAGGACATAGGTTGGGAACTGCAGGGTCTGGTCAGGCTGGAAGTGCAACAGGCTTCCTCCTTTGGTAGCGCTAGCTCTTAGTGGGCCAGAGGAGGCTCTCTGATGGCTTTTGTCTCAACTCCTTAGATATTCCTTTCGTGGAATCTGTCGAAATGAACTGGAAGGAATGGCCCTAATAGTTTGAGAACAAAAATCACTTTTCCTTCGCTGGCCAGCCCTCCACCACCTCTTTGCTCTCACATACACCGGCGTGGCGACACTCAGGAGGGACATCCTGGTTGTTGTTCGTCCCTTTACAACTCACACGCTTCCCCTAGGAGTCCTAGCTTGGGAAACATTCTGGGAAAGCTACTCTCCTCCACCCCGGGAGGCATCAGAAGAAGAGGGCAAATCAAACCAAGGTCCTGGTGTTATGGAACTAAGTCAGTCTGGGATGCCATCAGGTCTACCCCGGGGGCATCTCCACACAACCTTGGTGGTAGAACCGGGAGCGCAGACAGAATGAAAACCACAATCACTGAAAACTAAGCAATCTCATCGCATGGACCACAGCCTCGTCTAACTCACTGAAACTATGAGCCATGCCATGTAGGGACACCCTCTGATGGAGAAGGATAAGCTTAAGGAAGCTTCCTGATGGGAGAGACTGACTGAGGGGGAAACTGGGTCTTGTTCTGATGGGTGAGGCCATGCTCAGTAAATCTAATCCAATTTTCTGTGTTCCCTCCCTGTTATTTAC
>NW_011483397.1:20296-22602 GCF_000754665.1 Bison bison bison
GGTGGGGTTACTGGCGACCTCCTCCAAGAGGGCTTGTGCCACACCCAGGTCTGCTGCACCCAGAGCCCCTGTCCCTGCAGCAGTCCACTGCTGACCCGTACCTCCTCAGGAGACACTCACACACAGTTCCGTCTCAGTCTCTGTGGGGTCTCTGGGTCCTGGTGCGCACAAGGTCAGGGCTGAACAGGAACCCAGTTGGCTGGGGAGTGAGCCACAGGTGAAAATCACATTGCTCACATCATCCAGGCTTGAGACACGGCTGCAGAGCTGGGCTTTCTGCATAAATATGTCTTTTATCTGGTTGTCCAGCTGGAGGAGAGATACCACATGCTGTCATTTGGTATCACCACACTGTATTATCAGTAACACTGCCATCAGCCCCTTGGAGCTGATGCCCCTTGGACGAGGATCCTGGATAAGTCCTCCTGGGCAGGCAGAGTTTATCCCTGGCTGCTCTTTTGCTTGGGGAGGAGGGATTCCACTTCCACAGGCTTCTGGCTATGCCAGGGTGTGGATCAGATCCCATCTGGAATGAAGAGGCTGATATAATGACGACCCCAATGCCCCTTACCTGGGAACAGAAGACATATTAAAATGCAGAATCAGGTTGTATCCCAGAGAATGGTGACAGGAAGGAGGCTGGAGGTGAGGGAGTTAGGTTTTCCCTTTCCACAGTGCTGGTGGGGATTCTCTTCCTGACGTGAGCAGAGGGGACTTGGCCAAGGGCACTCCCTTTGTCGAGAGGCCAGTCCTGGCAACGTCGCAGCAGCCACGATCCAGGCAAGAGAACCTTCTGTAGGGGTGAGATGCTGCACATGAGGGCCAAGGAGGGCTGATATCTATCTTCTATTTCTCTTTTTGGTATTATACAATCAACTTTTGTTAGCCATTGCAGTCAGTCTAGCTGGATTCTGAGGGTTTAAGGAATGTACCTATTTCTACAACTGGGACTCAGCCTGGTAGAGATGATTCTATAACTCTGCCATCCTATATGGTAGCTGTGCCCAAGCTTGCACTCAGTCACTTCAGTCATGTACGACCCTTTGCAAACCTGACTGTAGCCCACCACGCTCCTCTATCCATGGGATTTTCCTGGCAAGAATAATGGAGTGGGTTGCCATGCCCTCCTCCAGGGGATCTTCCCCATCTAGGGATCAAATCTGCATCTCTTACATTGCAGGCAGACTCTTTACCCCCAGCTACCAAGGAAGCCCAATATGGTAGCCACTTGTGGCTACTGAATGCTTAAAATGTGGCTAGTCTTAAGAGAGATGTGATTTAAACATAAAATATATTTTAGCTTTCAAGGACTTACTACCAAAAAAGAGAATGTGAAATATTTCACTAATATTTTTAAAATTTGATTACCTATTGAAATGATAATAATTTGGATATACTGCTATAAAGAAGACATTATTAAATTAACTGCACCTGTTTTTCACTTTTAAAAATGTGGCTACCAGGAAATTTAAAATTACATATGTGGCTTGCACTGTTTCTATTGGAAGTCTCCGGATGACTTTCAGAAATTCTGAGGTGAGTGAGTGGCCAAGATGTGAAGACACCAGCAGGATGGATTCAGTACACTAGCGTCCCTTGGGGAGTTCCCGACATAGGTGAGTCAGGAAACCCCCGTCGAGGATGGGCTCCAGCAATGCTAGTTGGGTACAAAGGAGAAGAATGACCTCAGAGGGCTGGACCTGTGGGTGAAGTCCGTGAATAAGAGAACTGGAGATTTTAATTTTCACCAGAACATCTGTCCAGAAACCCAAGATGGGGCTGAGAGGTAAGAAGCCCCCAGGTGCATCCCAGAGCTTGCAAGTGGCTTCCAGTTTCAGCAACCAACTAGGTGATCCTATTTTAGGGCCTTAGGAACTTACTCACAAAGACCTTGCTGATCATGGCTATGATTTACGTGTGTGTGCTTAGTCGCTCAGTCATGTCTGACTCTTTGCGACCCCACAGACTGTAGCCTGCCAGGCTTCTCTGTTCATGGGATTCTTCAGGCAAGAATACTGGAGTGAGTGGCCATGCCCTCCTCCAGGGGATCTTCCCAACCCAGGGATCGAACCCAGGCCTCCCCCCTTGCAGGAAGATTCTTTACTGTCTGAGCCACCAGGGAAGCCTATGGGTTTTATGCCATGGGTTAAATCGTACATCCTGTGCGACAACTCCACATTATGAGAATATGTTATCACTCAGAGCAGTGGGCACACTGGCGCTTTGCCCAGATCCCTTTCTTGTTCTGGGAACCCATTCCCCAGCTCCTGGGACTCCTCTGCTAATAAGCACAAGCTGTGGGCAAT
>NW_011483398.1:0-433 GCF_000754665.1 Bison bison bison
AGGAAAAAGAATTAAAAGAAATGAGGACAACCTCAGAGACCTCAGGGACAATGTTAAACACCCCAACATTCAAATCATAAGAGTACCAGAAGAAGAAGACAAAAAGAAAGGCCATGAGAAAGTACTTGAGGAGATAACAGTTGAAAACTTCCCTAAAATGGGAAAGTTTTGAAATAGTCACCCACATCCAAGAAAACCAGAGAGTCCCAAACATGATAAACCCAAGGCAAAACACCCAAAGACACATATTAAACAAATTAACAAAGATCAAACACAAAGAACAAATATTAAAAGCAGCATGGGAAAAACAGCAAATAACACACAAGGGGATTCCCATAAGGATAAGAGCTGGTCTTTCAATAGAAACTCTTCAAGACAGAAGGGAATGGCAGGACATACTAAAGTGATGAAAGAGAAAAACCTACAACCCATA
>NW_011483398.1:533-1357 GCF_000754665.1 Bison bison bison
CCAGATTATTGTACCCAGCAAGGATCTCATTCAAATATGAAGGAGAAATCAAAACCTTTACAGACAAGCAAAAGCTGAGAGAATTCAGCACCACCAAAACAGCTTTCCAACAAATGCTAAAGGATCTTCTCTATACAGGAAACCCAAAAAAGGTTTGTAAACTCAAACCCAAAACAATAAAGTAAATGACAATGAGATCATACTTATCAATAATTACCTTAAATGTAAATGGATTGAACACCCCAACCAAAAGACAAAGACTGAATGGATACAAAAACAAGACCCATATATATGCTGTCTACAAGAGACCCACTTCAAAATAAGGAACACATACAGACTGAAAGTAAAGGGCTGGAAAAGGATATTTCATGCAAATGGAGATCAAACGAAAGCAGGAGTAGCAATACTCATATCAGATAAAATAGACTTTGAAATAAAGGGAGTGAAAAGAGACAAAGAAGGACACTACATAATGATCAAAGGATCAAACCAAGGAGATACAACAATTATAAATATATATGCACCCAACATAGGAGCACCTCAATATGTAAAGCAAAAGCTAACAAGTATGAAAGGGGGAATTAACAGTAACACAATAATAGTGGGAGACTTTAATACCCCCACTCACACCTATGGCTACATCAACTAAATAGAAAATTAGCAAGAAAACAAAAACTTTAAATGATACAATGGACCAGTTAGACCTAATTGATATCTATAGCACATTTCACCCTAAAACAATGAATTTCAACTTTTTCTCAAGTGCACACGGAACCTTCTCCAGGATAGATCACATCCTGGGCCATAAATCTAGCCTTGGTAAA
>NW_011483398.1:4673-6429 GCF_000754665.1 Bison bison bison
CAAGTGCTGGAGAGGGTGTGGAGAAAAAGGAAACCTCTTACAGTGTTGGTGGGAATGCAAACTACTAAAGCCACTATGGAAAACAGTGTTGAGATTCCTTTACAAACTGAAAATAGAACTGCCATATGACCCAGCAATCCCACTGCTGGGCATACACACCAAGGAATCCAGAATTAAAAGAGACATGTACCCCAATGTTCATCCCAGCACTGTTTACAATAGCCAGGACATGGAAGCAACCTAGATGTCTATGGCTGACTAATGGCTAAGAGAGCTGTGGTACATATACACAATGGAATATTACTCATATTATACTTTTTAGAATACATTTGAATCAGTTCTAATGAGGTGGATGAAACTGGAGCCTATTATACAGTGTGAATTAAGTCAGAAAGAAAAATACCAATACAGTATATTAATGCATATATATGGAATTTATAAAGATGGTAATGATGACCCCTATATGCAAGACAGAAAAAGAGACACGGATGTAAAGAACAGACCGTTGGACTCTGTGGGAGAAGGCGAGAGGGGGATGATTTAAGAGAATAGCATTTAAAAATGTATATTATCATATGTGAAAGTGATTGCCAATCTAGGTTAGATGCATGAGGCAGAGTGCTTCATGCTGGTGCAAGGGAATGACTCTGAGGGATGGTATGGGGAGGGAGGTGGGATGGAGGGTCAGAATGGGGAGCACATATACACCCATGGCTGATTCATGCAAATGTATGGCAAAACCCACCACAATATTGTAAATAGTTAGTTTCCAAAACAAACAAACAAACAAACAAAAATCCACAAGACCAAACAAATGAAGAGGAAATAGGCAATTTATCTGAAAAGGAATTCAGAGTAATGATAATAAAGATGATCCAAAATATTGAAAATAAAATATAGGCACAGATAAATAGATTGGGGGCATAAATTGAGAAGATGCAAGAAATCTTTTAAAAAGATCTAGAAGGTGTAAAGAATAAACAATCAACAGCAAACAACAAAATAACTGAGATTAAAAATGCACTGGAGGGAACCAATAGAGTAATTGAGCCAGAATAGATGAATGAGCTGGGAGATAGAATAATGGAAATAACTGAAGCAGAATAGAATAAATTTAAAAGAAAAAAACAATGAGAACAGTGTCAGACACCTCTGGAATGACATTCAGTGTAATGACATTTGAATCATAGGAGTCCCAGAAGAAGAAAGGAAAGGATGTAAGAAAATATTTGAGGATGTTAGAGTCAAAAAGTTCCTGAATATGGGGGAAAAGATAGCCACACAAGTCCAGGAACCCCAGAGAGTACCATACAGAATAAACTCACATAGAAACATACCAAGACACATATTAATCAAACTATCAACAATTAAACAAAAATAAGAAATATTAAAAGCAACAACGGGAAAGGCAACAAATAACATACAAGGAGATGTCCATAAGGATAATAGCTGATTTTTCATCAGAAACTCTGCGTGTCATAAGAGCATGGCAGAATATACTTAGTCATGAAAGGGGAAAGCCTACAACCAAGATTGCTCTATCCAGCAAGGATGTCATGCAGAATCAAAATTAAAAAGCTATGCAAACAAAAGTTGAGAGAATTCAGCACCAATAAACCAGTGCTTAAAAAAAAAAATTGCTAAAAGGTTCTCTAGACAGGAAACACAAAAGAAAGTCCTACAAAAACAAACTCAAAACAATAAAGTAAATGGCAATGGGATCATACTTATCAATAATTACCTTAAATGTAAATGG
>NW_011483398.1:9173-10465 GCF_000754665.1 Bison bison bison
GGGGACGACAGAGGATGAGGTGGCTGGATGGCATCACTGACTCGATGGACGTGAGTCTGAGTGAACTCCGGGAGTTGGTAATAGACAGGGAGGCCTGGCGGGCTGCGATTCATGGGGTTGCAAAGAGTCAGACACGACTGAGCAACTGAACTGAACTGAACTGAGTATATAGAAATGAAAGTGATTTCTGTGTATTGGTTTTGTATCCTGCAACTTTGCTAAATTCATTGACCAGCTCTAGTAATTTTCTGATGATATCTTTAGGGTTTTCTATGTACAGTATAATGTCATCTGCAAACAGTCAGAGCTTTTCCTATCCTTTTCCAATCTGGATTTCTTTCATTTCTTTTTCTTCTCTGGTTGTTGTAGCTAGGACTTCCAAAACTATGTTGAATAATAGTGGTGAAAGTGGACACCATTATCTTGTTCCTGATCATAGGGGGAATGCTTTCAGTTTTTCACCATTGAGGATTGTGTTTGCTGTAGGCTTAACATATATGGCCTTTACTATATTGAGGTATGTTCCTTCTATGCCCATTTTTTGAAGAGTTTTAATCACAAATGTGTACTGAATTTTGCCAAAGGCTTCTTCTGAATCTATTGAGATGATCATATGATTTATATCTTTCAATTTGTTAATATGGTGAATCACATTGATTTATTTGCATATATTGAAGAATCCTTTGCATCCTTGGAATAAACTCAACATGACCATAGTGTATGAGCTTTTTAATGTGTTGAATTCGGTTTGCTAAAATTTTTTGAGAATTTTTGCATCTATGTTTATCTGTGATATTGGACTATATATTGTGTGTGTGCATGTGCATGCGTGTGTGTGTGTGTGTGTTGTCATTGTCTGGTTTTGGTATCAGGGTGATGGTGGTCTCATAGAATGAATGAGTTTGGAAGTGTTCCTTCCTCTGCAATTTTTTGAAAGATTTTTAGTAGGATAGACATTAGCTCTTCTCAAAATGTTTGATAGAATTCTCCTGTGAAGCCATCTGTCCCTGGGCTTTTGCTTTTTAGGAGATTTTCGATAACAACTGAAATTTCAGTGCTTGCAGTTGGGTTGTTCATAATTTCTATTTCTTCCTGGTTCAGTCTTAGAAGATTGAACTTTTCTAAGAATCTGTCCATTTCTTCCAGGTTATCCACTTTACTGCCATATAGCTGTTCATAATAGTCTCTTATAATCCTGTTGTATCTCTTCATTGTCTGTTGTAACCTCTCCTTCTTCATTTCTAATTTTGTTGATTTGATTCTTCTCTCTTTATTTCTTGATGAGTCTGGCT
>NW_011483398.1:13722-14329 GCF_000754665.1 Bison bison bison
TTGCTAGAATTTTGTTAAGGATTTTTGCATCTATGTTCATCAGTGATATTGGCCTGTAGTTTTCTTTTTTTGTGGCATCTTTGTCAGGTTTTGGTATTAGGTTGATGGTGGCCTCATAGAATGAATTTGGAAGTTTACCTTCCTCTGCAATTTTCTGGAAGAGTTTGAGTAGGATATGTGTCAGCTCTTCTCTAAATTTTTGGTAGAATTCAGCTGTGAAGCCGTCTGGACCTGGGCTTTTGTTTGCTGGAAGATTTCTGATTACATTTTCAATTTCCATGCTTGTGATGGGTCTGTTAAGATTTTCTATTTCTTCCTGGTTCAGTTTTGGAAAGTTGTACTTTTTAAAGAATTTGTCCATTTCTTCCACGTTGTCCAGTTTATTGGCATATAATTGCTGATACTAGTCTCTTATGATCCTTTGTATTTGTTGTGTGTTGTGATCTCCATTTTCATTTCTAATTTTGTTGATTTGATTTTTCTCCCTTTGTTTCTTGATGAGTCTGGCTAATGGTTTGTCAATTTTATTTATCCTTTCAAAGAACCAGCTTTTGGCTTTGTTGATTTTTGCTATGGTCTCTTTTGTTTCTTTTGCATTTTATTTCTG
>NW_011483398.1:14429-14941 GCF_000754665.1 Bison bison bison
CATTTTGTCTTACATATTGTGGTGTTCCTATGTTGGGTGCATATATATTTATAATTGTTATATCTTCTTCTTGGATTGATCCTTTAATCATTATGTAGTGTCCTTCTTTGTCTCTCTTTACAGCCTTTGTTTTAAAGTCTATTTTTTTCTGATATGAGTATTGCTACTCCTGCTTTCTTTTGATCTCTATTTGCATGGAATATCTTTTTCCAGCCCTTCACTTTCAGTCTGTATGTGTCCCTTGTTTTGAGGTGCGTCTCTTGTAGACAACATTTATGGGGGTCTTGTTTTTGTTTCCATTCAGCCAGTCTTTGTCTTTTGGTTGGGGCACTCAACCCATTTACTTTTAAGGTCATTATTGATAAGTATGATCCCGTTGCCATTTACTTTATTGTTTGGGGTTTGAGTTTATACACCGTTTTTGTGTCTCCTGTCTAGAGAATATCCTTTAGCATTTGTTGGAGAGCTGGTTTGGTGGTGCTGAATTCTCTCAACTTTTGCTTGTCTGTAAA
>NW_011483399.1:0-223 GCF_000754665.1 Bison bison bison
TTGGAGTTTCAGCTTTAGCATCAGTCCTTCCAAAGAACACCCAGGACTCATCTCCTTTAGAATGGACTGATCGGATCTCCTTGCAGTCCAAGGGACTCTCAAGAGTCTTCTCCAACACCACAAAATTCAAAAGCATCAGTTCTTCGGCGCTCAGCTTTCTTCACAGTCCAACTCTCACATCCATACATGACCACAGGAAAAACCATAGCCTTGACTAGATGGA
>NW_011483399.1:4358-6312 GCF_000754665.1 Bison bison bison
GGGCATCCTCCAATCCACTGAGGCCTAACCAGGACAAAAGGCAGAGGGAGGAGGAATTCGGCCTCTTTTGCCTGCCAAATTGCTTGGTCTGGGACACTCATATCATCTTCTCCGATCTACCCTCATTGGCTTCCCAGGCCTGTGGACTTAAACTGAATTACATGACTGGCTTTCCCAGGCACCCTCATAATAAATGTCTCTATCTCCTATCAGTTCTGTTTTTCTAGAGAACCCTTACTAATTAATACACCATCCCTATACTATGTGAAGCCTAGTCCCAAGCATCATCAGGCACAATTCTAAAAACATGAAATACTCCCTGAAGACAGACATCTCAAAGCATCTTGGTTTTCATACATTCATAAATCACTTCAAGCACCCAGCTCCATGTTCACTGTGGGGCATTTGATCTGTACCTGACTCACAGGACTTTATAATTCACCAAGCATGACTATGTTGTATCTCTCTCTGTTAAAGCTGTCCAGTTATCACAGTCCCACAGCATCATCAGATTCTCTCTCCAAACTTCTGGTGTCATACAAACCATACCTCTGCTTTCAGGCAGCATTACCCCCATCCATATGGAGGGACCAGTGAACACACTCTTCATAAAAGTCAATGATTTACTTTGACATTCTATTTCAGTGTTTAATCACCATTACTGTGAGATGTCCATTCTGCTGACCCCAACCTTTTTTCCATTTGCCCTAGTTCCATGCCATCTGGAGTAGAAATAACCGCCTCCCAGCTTCATGAAAAGGGGTAACCTTTGAAAAAGACCATGAACCATACCTCTTGAGATTCGTTTCCCTTCAATTTTTCCTTTTAGGTGCTATTTTCAACCCTTCCAGTCACCTCAGGTCCTTTATTTTGTTCTCCTGAATGCTCTAAAATTTCACACCCCATGAAGCATGACAACCAGGACTGGGCACCAAATTCTAAAGTAATGTCAAGCATAGCAGAGACAGTCATTGCCAAATCCTTTAGAATCAGTTTGTTCCTAAAAACCAGCAAAGCAAACAAAAACCTAGGGAGAATGATGCTATGGTCTAATTAGAATTACCAAGAATGTGAGGGAATTCCTAGGTGTTTATAGACAAGGGAGAATGTACCAAAAGGGAGACTATATAGTGGAATGGTAACAGAGTATGGCTAAGTCTCCTGAAGAACAAAAAGGTTTCTAGGCTCTGACACAACCAACGGTCAAGATGCAAAAGAGTTGTGTTCCTTCTACCTGGCCTTAATGTAATTCTTGCTTCAAGGAACTACTGTTTCCTAGATGTTCCGTGTATTAAATCCAAGTCCTGTCTATTCACTTGTACAACAAATATGGGACGCAGACAATGAGTGCTGGAAGTTATCTATGAATGAAATGACTGAGTTCAACCTTTTCATTTTACCTATGAGGGCACTGAGGATTGGGTTCTGGGATGGAATGACTGACCAAAGTTATCAGAGACAGAGCTGGGAGGCTGAGTGAGGATGAGCCAGTTGGCAGCTTGAGGGGGAAGGGGTTCCAGCTGTCCCTGCGAGAAATACCACCAATAGGTACAATCCTAGCCACAGTAATTCACAAAGAAAGAGAAATAAAAGGAAATCAATTGGAAAAGAAGTAAAACTGTTACTGTTTGCAGATGACATAATACTATATATAGAAAACCCTAAAGATGCTACCAGAAAACTACTAGAGCTCAACAATGAATCTGGTATTGTTGCAGAATACAAAATTAATATACAGGAATCTCTTGCATTCCTATACACAAACAACAAAAAATCAGAAAGACAGATTAAGGAAACTATCCCACTTAGTATCACAATAAAAAGAAGAAAATACCTGGAAAAAAAATCTACCTAAGAACGGGAAAAGATCTGTACTCTGAAAAACTAATAAAGACACTGATGAAAGAAATCAAAGATGACACAAACAGATGGCAAAAGACACCATGTTTTTGAA